>NW_007729446.1:225156-228759 GCF_000696425.1 Galeopterus variegatus | reverse complement strand
GGAGAACTGCCCAAGACTGTGAGTAAATGGCAAACATATACTGACTTGGTTCAATTAATTCAGGAGCTGGGGATGTGGCAGTCCATGTTTAATGTAAACACCTGTGGCCTGGACAATGAAAATTTTACAGGCAGCATGAGAGACATAGTGCTGCAAAATGCCCTATGAATATCCTTTGGGTCACTGATGGCCATACTGGCCCCATACATTGGTCGTCCTATACATGAGGTAACAACCATGATAGCCAGCCTGGGTGAAGCAGAGGAGAAAAGACAAGCAAAAGAGGTCTGGAAGGTGGCTAAGAGCCAACCCCTAAGAAATGATCAGGATCTTATCCTGAGGGGACCCAGCAAGACTAGCCATAAGCAGATGTGGCTTGACTTGCTTGCAGCAGGGGTTGATAGCAAGAAAATTGACTGGCAACTAAATGCAGTCCTGTTTGCCTTGTGGCAGCAATTGCACCCTGAACAGCATTTCACTAAACGTCCAGAAACAGGTAGCAAAGTGCACTCGGTAGACTTAAAGGATTTTTTGATTGCTTCTGAGGAGGTGGATGAACTGTTCCATTCTGACTAGGGAGCAGGCCAAGGTACTCGTCTTTTGAGGGCAGGTGAGGACCGGAGGCTTCATGTTGAATTGGCAATACACTGGTCAAGGACTAATGTGCAGTGTGTTTTGGCATTGGTAGATACAGGTGCAGAACATAGCCTGATATATGGCAATCCAGAGAAGTTTCCAGGGGTCACAGTTCATATAGATGGATATGGAGGGCATACTATTAAAGCCAAAGCTGTGTCACTGCCATTAAGCATTGGATGATTGCCCCCTCATGTGTATACTGTATATATATCCCCAGTAGCTGAGTACATCTTGGGTATGGATGTACTTTATGGCTTGCACCTGCAAACAACAGTTGGCGAGTTTCGGCAACGAATACGGACAGTAAAGCCTTTGTTATGAGGATGTGCTAAACATGACCCACAGGTGTTACCCCAGCCAAGACGTGTGGTTAATGTAAAGCAGTATCATCTACCAGGAGGACATGCAAAGATGGGTGCCACTATATTGGAATTAGGAAAAGTTGGCATTATTCGTCCAGCTCATAGCCCATTTAATACTCTGGTATGGCCAATGAAAAAAACCTGATGGTACCTGGAGAATGACTGTAGATTATTGAGAACTGAACAAAGTAGTGCCTCCTTTGCATGCAGCTGTGCCTTTGGTTCACAACTTGGTGGATCAGCTGATGACTCAGCTGGGAACTTATCATTATTTATTGGACTTTGCAACTGCTTTCTTCTCTATTCCAATCTCGGCTAATAGCCAAGATCAGTTCATGTTCACCTGGGAAGGGAGGCAGTGGACCTTTCAAGTGTTGCCCCAAGGTTATCTGTATAGCCCAACCATCTGTCATGGTTTAGTGGCTGGGGACCTAGCCAAGTGGACAAAGCCTAGCATGGCTGTGATGTTTCACTACATCGATGATGTGTCGTTAACCTCTGATTCTCTTACAGATTTAACCCAGGCAGCTCCAACGCTGCTAAGCCATTTGGAACAATGTGGGTGGGCTGTGAACACAGCCAAAGTACAAGGACCTGGGCTGTCAGTCAATTTCTTAGGAGTGGTCTGGTCGGGTAAGACGAGGGTCATCCCAGAAACTATTATAGATAAGATACAGGCATACCCTTGACCCACAACTGTAGCTCACCTACAGACATATTTGGGACTTTTGGGGTATTGGAGCACTTTTGTACCCCATATGGCTCAAATGGCACTCCCACTGTATACGTTAACAAAGAAAGGAGCCCCGTGGGATTAGACTGAGGAAGTAGAACAGGCTTACCAGGCTACAAAAAGGGCCATACAGCAAGTACAGGCTTTACAAGTGGCTGATCCCACTAAACCTTTTGAATTAGATGTAAATCTCACCCAAGAGGGGTTAGGATGGGGTTTGTGGCAGAGACAAGACCAGTTCCAAACACCTGTAGGATTCTGGTCTCAGCTCTGGAAGGGTCCTGAAGTATGCTGTTCTCTAATAGGAAAGGTATAATGTATGCTATACGAAGTTATTAGGAAAGCAGTTAGCAGCTGTGTATTCTGCCTTGATGGCCACTGAGGCTATCACAGGAACTGCCAAAGTCCTAGTAAGGAAGACATACCCCATACTAGGATGGCTGCAAACGTGGGCAACCAACCCTAAAAACAGGTGTAGCTCAGACTCCCACTCTGTCTAAATGGCAACCAACCCTAAAACAGGTGTAGCTCAGACTCCCACTCTGTCTAAATGGGAACATATATAAAACAAAGGAGCACTGTGTCAATGAGTCCTCTGTCCAAAGAGATACAAGCTGTGCTAGGCCCAGTAGAGGTTGTAGAGGAAACTTTGACATAACCCTTACCCATGGAGGTGGAGGCTACACCTTTCCATGAGGGACAGGGACCTATCACAGAACAAGCTTGTTATACAGATGGCTCTAGCATGGGACCCTCAGCATCATGGACAGCTGTTGCTGTCTAGCCCCTAACAGATACTATGTGGTATGAAAAATGGCACAGGGCAAAGCAGTCAATGGGAAAAATTGAGAGCTGTTTGGATGGTAATAAAAAATAAGCCTGGGCCATTAACCATCTGTCCTGACAGCTGGGCTGTGTACAAAGGTTTAACCCTTTGGATTTCTACTTGGAAGTATCAACGTGGATGGTAGNCTGTTGCATAGGGCTGCAGCACCTATACAGCTGCAAATCACTACTAAAGGTAAGCTTTTGAAGCCAGGATATGGGAAGAATGGAAATATACGCTTAACAGCCCAGGATATGGGAAGAATGGAAATATACTCTTACCAGCCCAAACTGTTTACAACAGGGACAGACAGTACAATGGGAATGACCTTGGAAAATAGAAGCCCTCCATATATGCTGGGTAGACCTAATAGAGCCTTGGGAGAAAGGATTAGAAGACTTGCAAATTTCACTTTGGGTGACAAGTACTTGGCCTCCTCGAGTAAAGGTAACATGGCCTGGAACAGATAATTGCTCTATTCCAAAGGGCACACTTGTATTATCATTATGGCCAATTATGAGTGCCCCTATATTGTTACATATAGAACCTACAGATCCAACAGTGTTAGCAGATAAAGTATGGTATCACAAACCAGGTAAGACACCTATTCCTGCAACCATCCTTTCCCAGGATAGCAAACTGGCATGTATCTTACCAGAGGGGCGAGAACTCCCCCTACTGGTACCAATAACCCTTCTGTCTTTTCACCCATAGTGTTCTGGCTGCAGGCACCAGAGTCAACTGGATACAGACATGTTCGTGTGACTGATGTGTTGGCTTATTGAATATACACTGAACTTCATACCAATGATGACTACTAACCAGACATGTGCGGCTAATAATTGAAAGAACAAAACTACAGGACAAACCTTAAGGACAAGCCTTAAGGCATATTGGACAGACGATAGGTTGCATGAATGTAAAGGTCACTTATCCTTGCTAAGGGAACATCACAGAAGGTTTTGAACGTGTAGATTGTATAGCAAGGGACCCTGAAGAGGTGGATTGTTGGGAAAAATAGGAAAATGTCAGGGCCCCTTGGA
>NW_007729446.1:220873-224076 GCF_000696425.1 Galeopterus variegatus | reverse complement strand
GGGTTTGTAACCCAATCTGTGCAACAGACTCGAGGGGTCTGTAAGCCCTAGCTTTACACCAGGTGAGTCTGGCTTTTGGGGTCATACAGTGGGTAGAATAGGCCAGGTTTCTCTGCCCTGGGTGATTTCAGACCTGGAGGTCCCAGACACTCTTTGGGTAGTAAAACTATTATAAGCCCTCCTAGAATTCCTACGAACATTACCTAAGTCCTCTTTTCTTACATTTCTGGCTCTTTGTAGTAGTTTGCTAGGCCTGGTGTAATAAAATACCACAGACTGGGTAGCTTTAAACAACAGACATTTATTTTCTCGTAGTTCTGGAGGCTGGAAGTCCAAGATCAAATTGGCAGGCGTGGTTTCTCCTGAAGCCTCTCTCCTTGGCTTGCAGACAGACACTTTCCCTTTGTGTTTTCATATGGTCATCCCCCTGTGCCCTGGTGCTCCTGCCATCTCTCTGTATGTCCAAATTTCCAGTTCTTATAAGGCTGTCCTACTCAATTAGGGCCCTCCTTAATGGCCTCATTTTAACTTAATCATGTTGTTTAAGGCCCTGTCTCAAAATACATTCACATTCTGAGGCACTGGGGGTTAGGACTTCGACATGTTAATTTTGAGGGGACACAATTCAGCTCCACAACATTCTTCAAATGTTCGTTGACATTTCAAACAGTTACTGATCCCTACTGGCTTTTCGTTATTGCATTTTTATTTGGGGTTAGAGCAGGGCCCTCATGTATAATCAATTTGGGAACCACTTTGCAGTCTCCTGGGCCTGGCCCAGTGACTTCATCTGTGGTGCTGCCCAGAGAGCTATGTTCCCTGCTCTTCAGAGCTGTGAGCCCTGAAGTTCACATTCTCTGTTTGTGCAGAGACTTGGAGAGAAGCAGTAGGATGGGGCTTGACAAACCCGCACCCAGAAGATACACTGGTTCTGAAGGTGCAGACGGGTGGACTGGTGTGCATCCCATGACGCATGACGGGAGGCCAGGGTCAGAGAGAGAGAGCAAGAGCAGGTGCCTGAAAGGGACAATTAATCAATAACAGCATCAGACTGTGCCCAGGCATCAGAGCCACATGGACCCACACCCTTCCTTATTCCGTGGCCTCTCAGCAAGATGTTCTTCTGCCTGGTTGAGCGGCTCAGCCACAGAAGGTGACATGAAACGTGAGCCAGGTGGTTCTCGAAGATCCTTCCAGTATGTATTCTTCATTGAATGAACAGCAATCAGAAAATAAGAGCTCTCCTCACAGGTGCCAGCCAGCTTTTGTTTCCTTGTGTTGACTTATAAGGGGAATAACCCTTGGTGTTTCCAGTGCCTCAGACTTGCCCCTCAGATAGAATAATCTTGGTTTCTCTAAGTGATGCATTGAAGCCGTTTGCTGCTCTGCAAGCACCAGGAAGCTATCAAATGACCACTTTCAGCTTCTTGACCCATGGAGAGACCAACTGACGTTCGGGTGGCCACATTCCCTGGCTTTCCTTTTGCAAAGTTTCCAGAAAGCAAGTCCAGGCCTGCTGAGAGAGCGCCTTTTCTGAGCTTGCACAAGGCTGAATTCCTAGGTCATGCTAATCAACTGGGGCACCACGGGTCCTCCTTGTCAACAGAAGCCCTCTGCTCCATTCTTTCCCTGCTGTTCCCTGAAACCCCATGTGCTCATCCTCACCTCCATGCCCTTGCCCAGGCCATTCTCCCTGACCAGTCTCCTCCTAGCTGTCTGGCCCAAATCCTGCCCATCCGTCAAGACACAGCCCCCACCCCCATGCCCCACTCCTGTGACTGTCTCACACTTATGGCTACCACTCATTGCCCTCGATCACTGAGTGCCTTGAAACATTTCTTTATCATCTTGGTCATGGGTTGAAAATTTACCTACACTACACTCAGATATGCATTTGGAATGTATTTTCTTTGTTTTGTCTATAATTTCTCTTGAGTGTGCATTGTCTGGGTACTTTGGGGTTAGGTTGGGGAGTGTGATGAGGAGACTCTTTAGTCCAATGTAATATAGACTAATGCAGTGCCTTTGGGTAATGCTCAGTTTGTTTAGATTAAATGCCTACTGTCTCAGAATCCCCCCTCTTGACTCCCCACTACCCCCAATTCTTCCGTAAGTTGGTTTAATGGTAGAGCCTGCTGGCTGCTCATGGTGATATGTGTAATGTCTTCACACTGTCTAGTCATTAGGCCAGCCTCTGATCTGCTGTCAGCAGACTTGTGGTGCCTTCTTGTGGTTTGCCCATTGTTTCTGGGCATCATCACTAACTTCCTCTTGCTGATGGGCCCCAGTTCCGGCTTTTATTGGTGTTTAAAGATTCCCACAGCGGCAACCCCTGCTAGAGTCTTGACAGCCAGTACCCTTAGCTACTTTCCACATCTCTCCCTCAGGGCACATGCAAATTTCTGGAAACCTTCAAACATGCAGAAAGCCAGGAAGACTCAGGGAAGCCAAACCCAGGCTCTTCCCCTTAGCTACAGCAAAGGGAGGCACCAATTTGTGCTGAGCCTCAGGTCCAAGTGGGGGAGCCCCAGGACAGATGTCTCTATGCCCTGGGCTCCCCTATGTTTAAGCTTGAAGGTCAGTCTTCCAGGGGACTGGGAGTGAAGAGAAGATGCCAGGAGAATGTGAAAGAGAACCCTGGCATCTGCTTTCCTCCATTAGACTCTCCTTTTCTCTTCTTTCTTTTCCCCACCATCCTGAAGGCTGGTAGGAGTCAGTTCTTCTCTTTCCTTGTTATACTCTTTCAGCCACAGTACCAATTGACACAAGTGGACGGGGTGCTATCTCCACAGTACTGGTAGAAAAATCTATGCCTGATCCAACTCTATCCCTTGATATACTAAAAAAAAAAAAAAAAAAGGAAGTCCACTGTCCCTCCACCAGCCCTAGTTTGCAAATTCATTATTCGTTATGAAGTCAAATAACAGCTCTTTTCATCTCTATGATTATAACCCTCAGGGATCCCTCCTTAAGGAAGAAGGCTGCAAAGGAACATGAGTTATAAGGGAAATTAAAATACATTGCTTTAAGATTTGCAAATATTATCCCCCATTTCATTTTTTTAAGACTTGTGCTTTTATTTAACTTTTTGTATTTGTTGGTCTTGTCTCTCCAAATAAGTAAAACGCTTAATTTATCTGCCCTGGGGTTTCAGAAACTATTATATACAGAGTAAACTCACACAAAAAAATTAAAAATAAAAT
>NW_007729446.1:209671-219453 GCF_000696425.1 Galeopterus variegatus | reverse complement strand
CACAAGTTAAAAAAGCCTCCTTCTCCTCCTGCCTACACTCAACCTGGCCCAGGTAATCACTAGCCAGCTTAGTATCCTTATAGATTAGATTGCATTTTCCAGAATTTTATTTAAGTGGAATCATTTGGTATGTACTATTTTTGGTCTGACTTCTTTCACTCAGCATAATTACTCATCCATGTTATAATAGTTCATTCCTTTTTATTGCTGAGTAGTATTCCATTATATGGTGCTGTGGAACTGAATGTCCTCCGAAAAACTCATTGAAGCTTGATCCCCATTGTGACAGTGTTAAGAGGGTGGCAGTATTGAAAGGTGGGGCCTTTAAGAGGTGATTGGATCATGACAACCCAATGGCGATGCCCTCATGAATGGATTAATCCACTCATGAAGTGATGGGTTCATGGTTTAGTTAGTTGTCGTGGGAGTAGCACTTGTGGCTTTATAAGGAGAGCAAGTGAGCACATTAAAGAGTTCTCTTGTTATTCTTGCCATGTGATACCCTGCATTGCCACAGCCTCTGAAGCGAGTCCCCCTCAAGAAGACCCTCACCAGATGCACCCCCTGGACTTTGGACTTCTCATCCTCCAAACTGTAAGAAATAAATTTCATTTCTTTATAAATCACCAGTATTCTGCTATAAGCAACAGNGGGGTTTCAGAAACTATTATATACAGAGTAAACTCACACAAAAAAATTTAAAATAAAATAAAATTTTACAGCTTCATTGAGGTATAATTGACCTATAATAAACTGCACATATTTAAAGAATACAATTTGATTAGTTTTGACATATGTATATACCCATGAAACCATCACCACAATCAAGATAATAAATACAGTCGTGCATCGCTTAACAATGGGGATCCGTTCTGAGAAATGCATTGTTAAGGCAATTTTGTCATTGCGCAAACATCATAGCATGTACTTGCACAAACCTAGATGGCGTAGCCTACTACATCACTTAGGCTTCCTATAGCCTGTTGCTCCGACTACCATCACACATGCAGTCTGTGTTGACCAAAACATTGTTACGCGGAATATGACTGCATATCCATCACCCCCACAAGTTAAAAAAGCCTCCTTCTCCTCCTGCCTACACTCAACCTGGCCCAGGTAATCACTGGCCAGCTTAGTATCCTTATAGATTAGATTGCACTTTCCAGAATTTTATTTAAGTGGAATCATTTGGTATGTACTATTTTTGGTCTGACTTCTTTCACTCAGCATAATTACTCATCCTTGTTGTAATAGTTCATTCCTTTTTATTGCTGAATAGTATTCCATTGTATGGTGCTGTGGAACTGAATGTCCTCCGAAAAACTCATTGAAGCTTGATCCCCATTGTGANCACAAGTTAAAAAAGCCTCCTTCTCCTCCTGCCTACACTCAACCTGGCCCAGGTAATCACTGGCCAGCTTAGTATCCTTATAGATTAGATTGCACTTTCCAGAATTTTATTTAAGTGGAATCATTTGGTATGTACTATTTTTGGTCTGACTTCTTTCACTCAGCATAATTACTCATCCTTGTTGTAATAGTTCATTCCTTTTTATTGCTGAATAGTATTCCATTGTGCTGAGTAGTATTCCATTATATGGTGCTGTGGAACTGAATGTCCTCCGAAAAACTCATTGAAGCTTGATCCCCATTGTGACAGTGTTAAGAGGGTGGCAGTATTGAAAGGTGGGGCCTTTAAGAGGTGATTGGATCATGACAACCCAGTGGCGATGCCCTCGTGAATGGATTAATCCACTCATGAAGTGATGGGTTCACGGTTTAGTTAGTTGTCGTGGGAGTGGCACTTGTGGCTTTATAAGGAGAGCAAGTGAGCACATTAAAGAGCTTTCTTGTTATTCTTGCCATGTGATACCCTGCATTGCCACAGCCTCTGTAGCGAGTCCCCCTCAAGAAGACCCTCACCAGATGCACCCCCTGGACTTTGGACTTCTCATCCTCCAAACTGTAAGAAATAAATTTCATTTCTTTATAAATCACCAGTATTCTGCTATAAGCAACAGAAAATGGACTAATAATATGGAGATACTATAATTTGTCCATGGACATTAGGGTTCTTTCCAGTTTGGGGCTTATTACAAAGAAAGCTGCTTTGAACATTGGTGTACAAGTGGACATGTACTTTCATTTTTCTTCAGTAAATACACCAGAGTGGAATGGCTGGGTGTTATGGGATGTAGAGTTGCCAGATTTAGTAGATAAAGATGCAGGTTACCCAATGAAATTTGAATTTCAGACAAAAAATAAGTTTTTAACATATCAATGTTCCCTGTAATATTTAGAACCTATACTGAAAAATTATTCACCATTTTTCTGAAATTCAAATTTAACTGAGTGTCCTTTATTTATCTGGCAACACTAAATTAGAAAGCACATGCTTAACCTCTTAGGAAACTGCCAAACCGTGTTCTCCAAAGTGGTTGTGCTATTTTACATCCCCACCAACAGTAAGTAAGAGTTCCAGTTGCTTCATGTCCTTGCCAATGCTTGGTGAGATCACTCTTTTTAATTTTAACCATGATAGTGGGTATATAGTGGTATCTCAATATGGCTTTAATTTGCAGTTCCATAATGACTTATATTGATTATTTATTTATTTATATTTTAACATTCCACAATGTAAACATTTTTTGTAGCCCTCTACCAATTTCTCCCTAAGGGGGAGGGGGCCTTCACATTCCCCTTGCCCACCTCTGGTGTCCTCAGTTCCATTCTCTCCTTTTGAGAGTTCAGGGAATTATTGCAGTCATTATATCTTTGTTTCTTTGGTTTTTCTTTTTTCAGCTTCACTTATGAGTGAGGACATGTGGTATTTCTCTTTCTGTGCCTGGCTTATTTTACTTTACATAATTTTCTCTAAGTTCATCCGTGTTGCTGCAAGTGGCAGAATTTCATTCCTTTTTATGGCAGAGTAGTATTCTCTTGTGTATATATTTCTTATACACATTTTTCTTATCCAGTCATCCATCAATGTACATTTAGGTTGGTTCTAACTCTTAGCTATTCTAAGTAGAGCTGCAATAAACATGATGATTTCCATTCCTTTGGGTATTTACCCAGCAGAAGGATTGCTGGATCGTATGTCAGTTCTATCTGTAATTGTTTGAGGAATCTCCATACGGTTTTCTGTAATGGCTGACATGATTTACAGTCCCACCAACAGTGTAGGAGGGTTCCCTTTTCCTGGTATCCTTGCCAGTATTTGTCATTCACTGTCTTTTTGATACTGGGCATCATCACCCTGCTGTACCGTACACCAGTCTAACTGGCATGAGATGACATCTCAGTGTGGTTTAGATTTGCATTTCCCTGATGCTTAGTGATGTTGAGCATTTTTTCATATATCTGTTGGCCGTTCTTACATCTTCCTTTGGGAAATGTCTATTTGGCTCCTTTGCCCAATTTTTAATTGGGTTTTTTGGTTTCTGACTGTTAATTTGTTTGAATTCCTTGTATATTCTGGATTAATCCCTTGTAGGATGCATGGTTTGTGAATATTTTCTCCCACTCTGTGGTTATTTTTTCTCTCTGTTAATTTTTCTTTTGCTGTGCAGAAGCTTTTTAGTTTGATATAATCCTATTTGTTTATTTTTCCTCTTGCTGCTTGTGCTTTTGGGGTCTTGTTCATAATGTCTTTACCCAGTCCTACTTCCTGAAGTGTTTCCCATACATTTTATTTTAGTTGTTTTATAGTTTCCAATCTTATATATGTCTTTAATCCATTTTGAGTTGATTTTGGTATATGGCAAGAGGCGCAGGTCTAGTTTCATTCTTCTATATATGGATGTCCAGTTTCCCAGCACCTTTTATGACTTACAATGTTGAGCGCATTTTCAATGTGCTTATTTGCCATTCCTACAGCTAGTTTGATGCAGAGGATGTTTAGTTCATTTGCCCATTTTTTGATATGGGTTTTTGGTCTTTTATCAGTGAGTTCTAAGTGTTCTCCATATATTCTATATACAAGTCCTTTGCCATATATATGTTTTTCAGATATATTCTCTGGGTTTTAGCTTGCCTTTTCATACTTGTAACTGTCTTTTGAAGAGCAAGAGTTTTTCATTTTGATCAAGTCTATTTTTCTTTTATAATTCATGTTTTTTGTCCTATTTTAAATTTTTTGCCTAATTTAATAATACTAATATTTTCTTTTATAGGTTTCATAAATTTTAGACTGTACATTTAGGTCTATAACCTATTTTTTTTTCCTTTTTGTCTTTTTTACTGACCAGTAATGGGATCACAACCCTCGGTGTTGCGCCCGCACCGTGCTCAGCCAGTGAGCAGGAACCGGTCTCCACATGGGATCTGAACCCTCGGCGGGAGCGCCGCCGCCCTCCCAAGCGGCGCACTCTCCAGTGCGCCACCGGGCCAGCCCCTATACCCTATTTTGAGTTAGCTTTTGTATATGGTGTAAAGCAAGGGTAAGTTTCTTTCTTTTTTTTTTTTTAATGGAAAATTGCTCTTTTCCCAAGTCAATTAAATGCCCTAGAAACTTGAAAAGACCATATATGTGTGAGTCTGTTTCTGGAATCTCTATTCTGTCCTTTTTATCTATATGTCTATCTTTATGCCAATACCACACTGTCTTAATAACTGGAGCTTTATAATAAGTCTTGAAATCAGATAGTGTCAGTCCTTCAACTTTGTTCTTTTTTAGTCAACATTGCTTTAGCTATTCTGGGTCCTTTACATTTTGATATAAATTTTAGAGTCAGCTTGGCAATTTCTTTTTAAAAAAATCCTGCTGGAATTTGGTTGGGATTATGTTGACCTATGAAATCAGTTTGGGGAGGATTTACATATTAAAAATATTGTTTTTCAATCCATTGAAAATGGTATATCTCTCTATTTTACTTAGGTTTTTAAAATATTTTTCTCAGTAATGTTCTTAGTCTTCATAATACAGGTCTTATAAATATTTTGTTAAATTTATCCCTAGGTATTTTTTATTTTCTGATTCTTTTGTAAATAGTTTTAAAAATTTGTTTTACAATTCAGTAGTTTATTGCTAATATAGCAAAATATAATTTGTTTCTGTATGCTGACTTTGGATCCTACAACTTTGATAAGCTCACTTAGTTGTTATAGTGTCTTTTTTGGATATTCTTTAGAATTTTTTTTTTTTTTTTTTTTTTTTTACAAATGACTTCGGTACAATGCTGAATAAAACTGGTGAGAGCAGACATCCTTGTTTTGTTCCAAATCTTAGGGGAAAGAGCGGTCTTTGACATCAAGTACAAGGTAGCTGTAAGTTTTGTTGTAGATATCCTTTATCAGACTGAGGAAGTTCTATTCTTTTCATAATTTGCTGTGTGTGTGGTTTTTGTTTGTGGCTGGCAGGTACAGGAGCTGTGTTTTTGTTATAAAGAAATATTTTGTCAAATGCTTTGTCTGCATCAATTGAGATGATCACTAGTTTTATCTTTTTTCAGTCTATTAATATGATGAATTGCATTGATTGGTTTCAAAGGTTAAATAACATTGCATTCATGAGATAAACTACACTTGATCATAATGTATTATCCTTTTAATTAATTTCTATTTCAATTTGCTAACATTTGGTTAAGGGTTTTTGTATCTATGTTTAGAAGAAATATTGATCTGGGTTTCATTTCCTTTTCTTGTAATATTTTGTCTGATTTTGATATCAAGGTAATGCTGGCTTTACCAGCATTAAAATAAAAAGTATTTTATTCTCTTCTAAAAGAGTTTGTGAGAATTGGTATTATATTTTTCTAAAAAGTTTGATGGAATTCACCACTGAAGCCATCTGGGCTTGAAATTTTCTTTTTACAAAGGCTTTAAACTATGACTTCAATTTCCTTAAAAGCTATAGGCTATTCAAGTTATCTGTTCTTAACTTTGGTAGTTTATGTGTTTCAAGGAATTTTCCATTTTATTTAAGTTGTCAAAATTATTGACATAAAGTTTTCATAATATTCTCTTATTATTCTTTTAATGTCTATAGGATCTGTAGTGATGTTCCTTTTTTATTCCCGATATTGGTAATTTTGTCTTTTCTCTAGAGCTTTATCAATTTTATTAATTTTTCTTCCCAAAGAATGAGTTTTTGGTTTCATCGATTTTTCTCTATTGTTCTTCTGACTTCAGTTTCACTAATTTCTTCTCTTTTCTTTATTATTTTTTTCCTTCTGTTACTATAAGCTTAGTTTGATCTTTTTTCTTATGGTAGAAGTTTAGACCATTAATTTGATATCTACCTTGCTTTTTTATAAACATTTAATGTTGTAAAGTCCCACAAATGTTGATACATTATTTTTATTATCACTCATTTCAAAATATTTTCTAATTTCCTTTGTAATTTCTTCTTTGATCAATGGATTATTTAGCAGCAGTCATTTATTTTCCAGATATTCTAGTCACTTTATTTTTGTTGATTTCTAATTTAGTTCCATTGTGGCCAGATAATATATTTTGTATAATTTATATATTTTGAAATCTAATGAGCCTAGTTTTATGGCTCAGAATACGGTCAATCTTGGTGAACATGTGCCCTTGAAAAGAATGTGTGTTTTGCAATTGTTGAACACAGTATTTTATAAATATTAATTAAGTTAAAAGAGTTGATATTGTCATTCAGATCTTCTGTATACTTACTGATTTCTCTTAGTTGTTCTATTATTGAGAGAAATGTGTTAAAGTTTCCAACTTTGATTGTAGATTTGTCTATTTCTTCTTATTTCTGTCCTGTTTTGCTTTATACAATTTTTATACTCTGTTACTTTGCAGATATATATATATATATTTTTTCTTTTAATTGTTCTGTCTTCCTGATTTACTGACTTTTTGCCTCTTGTAATACTTCTTCATTATTACTTATTCATTATTTGTACCTTTTAATAATATGCTACTCTTACAATATTGTATTAGTCTGCTCAGGCTGCCATAACAAAATATCATAGACTGGGTGGTTTAAACTACAGGAATTTATTTCTCACAGTTCTAGAGGCTGGGAAGTTCAAGATTAAGGTACTGGCCAGGTATGTTCTATTCTGAGGCCTCTTCTCTTGGCTTGCAGGTGGCCTCCACCTCAGTGTGTGCTTGCATGGCCTCTTTATGAGTGTGTGGGAAAAGACAGACAGCAAGCTCTCTAGTGGCTCTTATATATTCTTATAAGGGCATTCGTTCCATCATATGGGTTCCATCCTCATAAACTCATCTAACCCTAATGACTTCCCAAAGGCCCCATGGCTAAATGTTATCACATTGGGGGTTAGGACTTCAACATATGAATTTTAGGAAGATACAAACATTCAGTCTATAACAAAAATACTACATAATTTTAAAGGTTTTTTTTTTTTTCCTAATTGCAAAATTCAGGTAAGTTCATCAAGAGTGATTTTTTTTTTTTTTTTTTTATCAGTGTTTGTTCTCCACTTTGCTGATCTCTGCAGCACATGTTTTTTCTGTCTGATGGTCAATCTAGCACAGTCTTCCTGACACTAGAGCTTTTGCACACTGAGGTCAATTTTAGTTTGTTTGGTTTTTCTTTATTTCTTGTATTTGCACCTCAAATACCCGTAGCTGAGTTAATCATTCTCTCCAGTTCATGACGCACCATCACCATATGTGCAAGTCTCTGCTCTTGTTTTAATTTTTTTTTTTCACACAGTCCCTCTTCCAATCCCTACCTCCAAATACCTAAATAGTCACTCAGATATATTTGACATATGATTTAGATCAGTGGTTCTCAACCAGGGCAATTTTGCTCCACTCTGTCGTAGGGATTATTTGGCGATGTCTGGCGAAACTTTTAGTTGTCATAACTGATTGGGTGCTACTGGCATCTAATAGAGAGAGGCCAGGGATTTTGCCAAACATTCTACAATGCACAGGGCAGTTTCCCACAACAAAGAAATTATCTGGCCTAAAATGTGAATAGCACAAAGATTGAGAAACCCCTATTTAAAGCTATGTGTGTCTCCTGAAAGAAAAAAGAATACATATATATGTGTAGATGTCTGTATGTGCATATACATACACATAAGTCTATATATACACACATGTATGTATATAGTATTCTTTAGGGGTTTCGTTTTTAATTTATGCAAATAACAAGTAGATATAGATCTGATTCTGTTTCTTACTTTTTTCATTCATCAATGCATTTTTAACATTTTTGCTGCTGTTCATGAATCTACTTCCTTCCTTTCTGACTGGTGCATGGTTTTCCATTACATCCATCCACCACATCCATTCTCCTTCGGATGGACATCCAGGATCCAGGTCGCTCCACTTTCTTGCTCTCTAACAGTGCTGTGGCAATCATCCTCCCTTATCCTTAGCACCTACTGGACCTGTGCAGAGTTCGTGAAGCCCATACTCAGGAATGGACTTACCAGGTCATAAACACTTAAATTCTCTAAGTACTTTACTGCCATAATGTTCACCGTTTTACTCTGCCACCAGAGAGGCATAATTTGTTTCTCCATAATCTCAGTGTATTATCCATATTTCTATTTTTTACCATTATGATGGGTGTGCTGTATTATCTTTTGATTTTAATTTGTATTTCTTTGACTTCAAGTTATAAGTCAGAGAAAAATCTAGTTCCTTCCGTGAATTGCCTGATCATATGCTTTAAGTATTTTTTCTACTGGGTTTTCTGTTTGTTGTTGTGGCTACTTAGCATCTGTTCTTCCTACATTCTAGATATCGATCTCTTGTAGTGTGGGATGTTGCATATGCCTTCTCTCTGTCAGTCACCGGTGTGCCAGCTATGTCTATGGTTTTCTTCCTTGAACAGAAATCCATTTTTGAAGGAGGGAAATCTAGTTATTTTTGTATATTGATTAGGAAATCTTTTCTCATTCAAAATGTGTAAAATATTCTCTGTGGTTTCTACTACCAGCCATGCAGTACTACCTTTTGCAGTTTTTAATTAAGTTGGGGTTACTTTTTATAAAGGACATGAGATACAGTTTCAATTTTATTTTTCTACGTATTATTAGTCAATTTCCTAACACCATCTACTAAATGGTCTGTTCTTACACCAACTGGTTTGTGATGCCTCTATCATATACCAAATTTCCATATCTATCTGGTCTGCTCCTGGAATTTATTCCTTTATATTAAACTATTTGTCTATTTCTGCATTACCACTTCATTTTTTCTGTTACTATGGCTTTGCAGTATAACAATATTTGATAGGTCATTTCTCTTTTCTTATCTCAAACTTTCCTTAGTTACATATGAATTTCTATCCTTCCATACAAATTTTAAAATGTTTGTCACTTCTTCACAAACTATCAAGATTAGGACTCTGATTGGAATATAATTAAATTTACAGACTAATTCTGAGGAAAATTAACATATTTGTATGTTGTTCTATCCATGAACATGGTATATACTCCTTGTGTTGGTATTTATATGCCATTCCTTATTTATATTTTTCCTTATGTACTTTAATAAAATGTAAAATTTTTCTTGATAAAGATCTAATGAGTTCATTGTTTGGTTAATTACTAGAAACTTTATAACTGTGCTGCTATTGTAGGTGAAACCTTCTTTACATATAACATTTCTTGGTATTTAATTTTCTAGGTAGTTATTGCTGGTGTAGAAAAACACTAATTATTTTTTTCAGTTGGCATTTTGTCCTGCAACTTTTTGTACACTTTATTGGGAATCCAAATGACCCACAGCTTGGCATCTCCCTCTACCAATGAGTGAAAAGAAAGACTACCACTCCCCAACTCCCAGAGGTTTGGCAGTGGTTCAGTAGTAGATGGATTTGCTAA
>NW_007729446.1:205257-208704 GCF_000696425.1 Galeopterus variegatus | reverse complement strand
CACTGAGGGTTGCGATCCGTTGCCGGTCACGAAAAAAGACAAAAAGGGAAAAAAAAAATATTGAGCGGGCCTAAAAAATTACATTTGGGGGCTAGATTCTTTTTCTTTTTCGTGTCCAGCAACGGATCGCAACCCTCAGTGTCGCTCCCGTACCGGACTGGGACCGGCAACGGGATCGCAACCCTCGGTGTTGCGCCCGCACCTCGCTCAGCCAGTGAGCGGGAACCGGTCTGTATGTGGGATCCGAACCCTCGGCGGGAGCGCTGCTGCACTCCCAAGCGGCACACTGTAGCAGTGCGCCACTGGGCCGGCCCTGGAGGCTAGATTCTAATGGTCTTCACACTCTGGTCTAAGAATGTCCCAAGTGGAGGGGACAACAGGGAAGTAACTGAATATCACCACTGCGCTCCACCCTCCCATTCCCTTTTTCCTTCCCCCTTACACCATGTTGCCTTCACTGTGCAGTGTCCTATACCAGCCAGTTTGGACACCAGCCTTGTGGGAATTGAGTTTAGAACTAAGGAGAGACGAAGAAGGTCAAGGCTTGAGAAGGCATGTGGACTGGACCCAGATCATACAGGCTTGAGAACTGTCTAGAGAACAGAAATTAAGCTGAACCATGAATTGACGATTGGCCTACCAGCTTCACCTGCAGTGGTCTGGCCTTGGAACCACGCCAGCCTTTCCTGGCATCATTTGGAGGTGAGCAGTCTCAGATCAGGATGGCTCCCGGGAGTCCACATTCTGGACAGAAACAGCCTCCCATGGTGTCTTTGGTTGGTGTTATGGGCTGAATTGTTGAAATCCTAACCCCTAGTACTTCAAAATGTGACTGTATTTGGAGATGGAGCCTTGAAAGAGGTAGTTAAGGTAAAATAAGGTCATATGCATGGGCCTTAATCCAATGACTCATGTCCTTATAAGAAGAGTTAGGACACAGACACACATGGGGGAAGACCATGTGAAGGCACTGGAAGATGACAGCCATCTACAAGCCAAAGAGAGAGGACTTAGAGAGAACCAACCCTGCTGACACCTTGACCTTGAANAACGGGATCGCAACCCTCGGTGTTGCGTCCGCACCTCGCTCAGCCAGTGAGCAGGAACCGGTCTGTATGTGGGATCCGAACCCTCAGCTGGAGCGCCGCTGCGCTCCCAAGTGGTGCACTGTAGCAGTGCGCCACCGGGCCGGCCCTGGGGGCTAGATTCTAGTGGTCTTCACCCTCTGGTCTAAGAATGTCCCAAGTGGAGGGGATAACAGGGAAGTAACTGAATATCACCACTGCGCTCCACCCTCCCATTCCCTTTTTCCTTCCCCCTTACACCATGTTGCCTTCACTGTGCAGTATTCTATACCAGCCAGTTTGGACACCAGCCTTGTGGGAATTGAGTTTAGAACTTAAGGAGAGACGAAGAAGGTCAAGGTTTGAGAAGGCATGTGGACTGGACCCAGATCATACAGGCTTGAGAACTGTCTAGAGAACAGAAACTAAGCTGAGCCATGAATTGACGATTGGCCTACCAGCTTCACCTGCAGTGGTCTGGCCTTGGAACCACACCAGCCTTTCCTGGCATCATTTGGAGGTGAGCAGTCTCAGATCAGGATGGCTCCCAGGAGTCCACATTCTGGACAGAAAGAGCCTCCCATGGTGTCTTTGGTTGGTGTTATGGGCTGAACTGTTGAAATCCTAACCCCTAGTACTTCAAAATATGACTGTATTTGGAGATGGAGCCTTGAAAGAGGTAGTTAAAGTAAAATAAGGTCATGTGTATGGGCCCTAATCCAATGACTCATGTCCTTATAAGAAGAGTTAGGACACAGACACACATGGGGGAAGACCATGTGAAGGCACTGGAAGATGACAGCCGTCTACAAGCCAAAGAGAGAGGACTTAGAGAGAACCAACCCTGCTGACACCTTGACCTTGAACTTCCTGACTCTAGAACTGTGAAGAAATAAATTTCTGTTTAGTCAGCCAGTCTGCGGTACTTTGCAAAGTACTCTAGTATACTAATACATTTGGGTTCTTTGGAAACTGAGGTACAGAGTTGGATGTGAAGGTTTATGAGAATCATAAGGTGTGAGGAAATCCCACAAAGAAGTGGGGAAGGCAGGACTGGGAACAGTGAGGATCTGGATTGCAATGAGGTGGAGTTCTGGAGCTGGGATGCCCTTCAGGACTTTTCCAAACTGAGGCAAAAGACCTGTTTTCCTACATCAGTCATTCTCAAGGTGAAGAGGAGTGTGATTTTTCTACCAGGGGAACATCTGACAATGTCTAGAGACATTTTTGGTTGTCACACTTGGAGTCGGGGAAAAGAATCTGGCATCTACTGGGTAGAGGCCAGGGACATGCTTAACATCCTACAGTGCACAAGATAGCCCCCAACAAAGAACCATCTGGCCCAAATGTCAGTAGTGCTGAGATCGAGAAACCCTGCCTATCAACAAGCCATTGGCCGTGGGCTGCTCTTGCAAGGGCACAACCGTGGGCAGATCCATGCAGCTAAAGGCATTACCAGTGAAGAGTGTAGCTGTGAGCTGTCAGAGCCTATGTTCTCAGCAGCTGGGGAATGGGTGTGTTTGCCATGAATAGAGGATCTAGGCAGAGCAGAGTCCACTATCTGGCCCCTCAGATTTCTCTTTCTAATAAAATAACCAACCATGTTCAGGGCACTGTCCTGTGGACTTTTCATACATTATCTCATTTAAGCCTCAGGAGAAGCAAAGAGGTGGATTTTATTAACCCCATTTATAGCACACGAGTCTGAGACTCAGAGAAGGTTAATCATTCACCCATGGTTACAGAGGTAGTAAGTTACAAAACCAGAATTTGAATCCAGTACTGTCAGAATCCAAAGTCTGGCTCTTTTGCAAACAGAAAGGACAACCTTTGCTGAAACAAGAGCAGCAAGCATACATAGGAGAAAAATGATAAACCGCAAGCTTAACCTGGAATTAATATAAAGCCCAGCCTCAGAGCAGCAAGAGGCCCTGAAATAACGTCTGATACCATGAAAACAGCATGGGGGCCAGACCCTGAGCTCAGGAATCTTGGAGAGAAGCTTCTTGCCACATTTAATGTTAATAGGTTACCAGAAATAATCCTTCTCCTAAGGAGGGCTTTTTTGGTCTCCTCAAGGAGAATCATAGACCTTAGGACTTTGTATCATGACAACAGTAACTATGAAAAAGGAAAAAAAGCCACTTTCCAGTAGTTAACTGTATAAAAATAATTTTATTTGCTACTGTAAATAACGTAGTGCAAAGAGTAGTTTGGACCCACCATATTGCATTACTGATTTATTTACTACCTTAGCAGCATACAGTATAGAGAAATTCTGTCTTCCTCTCCCTCTTTCCCATTCTCTCTTACACACACACACACACACACACACACACACACACACACTTATACAGACTCAGGTAGGCATTAGGGGTGGGAT
>NW_007729446.1:201450-204704 GCF_000696425.1 Galeopterus variegatus | reverse complement strand
AAGAGTAGTTTGGACCCACCATATTGCATTACTGATTTATTTACTACCTTAGCAGCATACAGTATAGAGAAATTCTGTCTTCCTCTCCCTCTTTCCCATTCTCTCTTACACACACACACACACACACACACACACACACACACACTTATACAGACTCAGGTAGGCATTAGGGGTGGGATGAGACTGAGCTAAAGGCTTATTTTCTGCATATTCCATTGCTGCCAGCCTATTCTAATGGGTAATTCATGGAGAAGACTGCACTTAAATACTAAGAATTTTCTAAATGTTATTTTATGGATTGCAATTGAAATGTAAAAGATAGCCAACAATGTTATTAAATGATTCGGAAGCACTACGACCCTAGAAAAATTCAAGGAGAAAAATGTAAACCAATTTACAAAGCCATGGCCTTCCTTGCATTTCCAGCCATAAGCTGTTTATTTCAAGGTGCTTTAAAACTGCTGGGTCTTGGAAGTCAAAGAGAAATCTGTCAATCAGGCTTTGAGGAGCAGGGCTGTGTCACACACAAGTACCGAAATATTATCTACCTTGTAGAGAAGCCACAATTTCCTGTACTCCAATAAAAGGGAATGAACAAAGGATTAAGACTCTTAAAAGACAGCTCAGTGTCTAAGAATCCAGATATGCCATGGGGCAAACTATGACTCCCAACACACACCATCACCAGGAACAAAAGTCTGCAGTGACCCAGTTAATGTCCCCCCATGCCCCTGTGATCAAGATGTTCCTTGGATTTGTTTGATAACCTTTGGTATAACCACTGTCTGCTCTGGGTTCTTCCTTGTAATTTGATTAAATAATAATAAAAAAAAAAGACCCCAAGTGCAAAATTCGCATCCAGTTAACAAGAAATTTAAGGTCTTTATCAGGATAATGCCCTGGCCCCAGCTTTCCAATACCAGCTGCTGAAAGGATTCACTCTCATCTGAAGAGGCCTGGAGTGCGCAGTTCACCCACGTGGCTCTGGGTTATTCATGACTGTGGGCTGGTCCTGGTCAGAGACATCAGCAGTTGGAGTCACAGCTGGATTTGCAGTGGAAGCGGTGGGGTCTAGGGAGGCCTGGGCTGGTATTGGAGGGGAACTGCCGTCTGCAAGACATATGCACACAACAGGTGCTGAACATTCAAAACAGTGCATGCAGGACACCCACTACACTTAGACTCTAGCAAACCAAGAGAGATGCTTCTAGACTAGTGGCCCTGACCCTAACTAGACAGGCAACTTTGGAACCATCATCTAGGTTTTTGAACTTTGGCAGGTTGGAATGGATGTGCAAAGCTCTCTGATGGTTCTGACATCCTGTGACTTCAAGTTAGTGCATTTATGTCATAACTTCCAGGTAAATATTTTAATTCAAACAAACAAAATCCCTTTTATCTATTTTATTGGGCTGGTTGGTCATATCTTTCTTTTCCCCAGGCATTGAAGTAATGCAAGCCATAAATTATACCAGTCAATTAGAAGTGTTATTCACATTCTTATTCCACTTGGATGATGTGTGAAATTTGGTTTAAATTATTTAAGTAAATGTGCATACATTTTGAAAAACATAATTATTAGGCTTAATGGTTTAATTATTTATTAATCTATCTTTAGGAAGAAGGTTGCATCACCAGTAACTTTAGGAAAGCTTATAGTTTTATATTTTATATCAGTTTTCAAATGGGGGTGATTTTGCTTCCCAGGGGACAGTTGGGAATGTCTGGAGCCATTTTTGGTTGTCACAACCCCAGGGCAGAGAGTGCTACTGGCATCTAGTGGGTAGAGGCCAGGGAAGCTGGAAAGCATCCTACATGCACAGGATGGACCCCAATAACGAAGAATAACCCAGCTCCAAACGTCAATAGTGTGGAGTCTGACAAACCCTTCTGTATGTATTGAGACTGAGAAGTGTCCTGGTTAAGACTGTGGGCTCTGGAACCTGTCTGTTCTGTCTTTAAACAGCTGTGTAATCTTGAACAAGTTACCTACCTTCCTTCTGCCTCCAAAAAAATGGAGAAAATAAAATTATTTATACCTCCTTGCATTGTTATAAGTGCTAGATGAAGGAATGCATATAAAGTGCTTTGAACAGTGTCTTACACTTATAAGTATTCAACAAATGTTAGCTATTACTACTAGTGACCTTGTTCACCATGGAAATGTGTTAAGATTTATTAATTTCAGGTGCATGGCTTAAAAGTCTGATAAAAGAAATGGTGCATTTGTTTCTGGAATGCCTACAATTCCCTTTTAGGCCCCTGTAATCTATGAAAACTGTACAAACCGAAGTCAGAAAGACCAGAAGTAGAATAGCTCTGATGTTTACCAGCAAGGTGATCTTGGGCAAGTTCCTTAACTTCTCTGAACCACAGTTTTTCTTCTGTATAATGGGTGTAGTAATTTGCAGGGTTGTGTGATGTATGGTTAGTTCAGTGGCCATAGTTTGTGCAAACAATTGTTAGTTTGCCTTTAAGCAGTGATCTTAATTAAACTCAGTAATATTTTCAACTTTTACAATTTTCAGTGGGTGGGACCATCCTGAAATGTATGGACTTGAAGAAGATGCCACCCCATGCTGACAATCTGACTTCTAGATAAAAACCCTTTAAGCAGGCTGGTTAGTCCAGTGGTTAGAGAGTGGTGTTGTAAAACCAAGGTCAAGGGTTCTTATCCCTGTACCAGCCACCCCCCAAAACAAACAAACAAACCTGTTAAGAGATCCATCTCCAAGGAGCCCTTCTAGGAAGTTCAGAAATGGGGCCCAAAGCCTCTGGCTTTTCTGGATATGTCCAGGAATTCTCCTTAGGGCCCCCTTCCAATCCTACAGAAGATGTTGTGGATCCAGAGATTGTTTGGAAAGAAGAGGACAATGGAGTAGGGGGCAGTGTATTGTAGTATGATGTGACATTTCTAGGGTCATAAACCCATCACTCTGGTGGGTGCTCTAGTGACTAGAGGCCTAGCAATGAGGTACGAAGATCATTTTGCTGCTGTCAGGAGACCTGTCTGGGTAAGTCTCATTTATCTGCCACTAACTAACAGGTGACTTTGGGATAGATACTGAATGGCAGACGTGTCAGTTCTAAACTGCTTGAACCCTATGGGCCTCAGTTTCATCAACTGTGAATTGAGGGGCTTGGAGTACATCGTGTCTAAACCTCCTTGGACCTTAAGATTCATCTTTCTGATGATCGCTGAGGAAGTTAATGAAGTTCTAAGACATGTATTTTCAAGCTCAGGGAATGTTTAA
>NW_007729446.1:197639-200876 GCF_000696425.1 Galeopterus variegatus | reverse complement strand
CCCCCACCCCACCCCCACCCCCTCCTCCCAGCCTGTCCTAATTTTAAAGTGGTCTCTCAGTCTCTGCTCACTTGGAATGTGTGCTAATTTTATTACTCGACTAGAATCAAGGTAACCAGGAAAATAAGCGTGCTGTTTAAAAAATTACAGAGTATATTCCAGTGCCAAATAGAAGTGATTTGGGGATTACTGGCTGCCTGGGGGACTATTTTCTGTACATTAGTGAGAATAATCAAGAGCTGGCCCAAGTAGCAGCCCATGGGCCAAACACAGCACTGCCTGTTTTTATATGGCTCACGATCTAAGAATAGTTTTTACATTTTTTATCTTTTTTTATGTTTTCTTGTTTATATTTTATTTTTTGCTTCTTGGTTTTTCCATTTTAAATGGCTGAACAAAAATCAAAGAACAGTATAATATATGAGATGCAAATTTTGCATCCGTAGTAAAGTCTTATTGGAAACCCAACCACAATGGCTGCTTTTGGGCTAAGACGGCAGAGTTGAGTAGTTGAAAGCCAAAAATGTTCATTGTCTGTCCCTTTATAGAAAACGTTTGCTGACTCCTGTTGTGGACCATTGTAGGAAAAACATCTACTTGCCAATTGGCCGGATGGGAGCATAAAAGAAACAAGAATACGGGGTAATATACTGGGTTAATCCTGACATGGTAGAATGTTTACAAAGATGGGGCGCAAGGAGGAGGCCCCAGAAATTGTATGCTACAAATAAGACCTGGCATACTTTATCTGGGCCTCTGGATCTAGCAGAGCCCAGTGCAGGTAGAAGATTCATGTCTCTGAAGCATTTCTCATGAGTGGAGATGCTGGTAAGGTGCACAGGGTAATGAGACAGGACACGAGTATTAAACCTTTCCCCATTAAATCTCTCTGACATTAAGGCTACTGCCCTTTTCATCAGTACCACTTTGTGATGTTTTACTGTAATTTTAGTAGAAACCTCATTAACTAGAAATGGAGAAGACAGGAAAGAGTAGGGAAAGGTTTAATTAATCTTGTTCATCTCATCTTACTCTTTTGAAAAGAATACCAAGCTAACCACGTAGCTGGAAGGGATGAGTTGGCTTAAACTAGCAATGTATTGAATAGGCTGCCATTGATTTAAAAGGTTACCTAGTTGTACCCAGGAGCTCGTTGTTCTGCAGATCTTGCTCTGTGCTGTGTATTCTATTTAGACATACAGTTTGCACTAATCCTAGTAAGGCTGGACTCTTTCTCTGAGATGGTTATTTCAATTTTCTCCTTCTATTCCTTCCCCTTACCTCCCTGCAGGCAGTCAGCCAGTCTCCATGCAGTTTTTGTTTCTGGAGAGGTTTGTGGCAGGGCAGAGTGGAGATGTCTCTAGACATACTTTATTTGGGGAACTTTCGTTTTTCAAAACCCTGATCCATTAAAGCAATTATGCTTGGTGTCTTTGACAGGGAGGGAAGGGGGAGAGTGCTTTTGAGATGCAACCAGGCAGGGAAAGGAGCTTTTTGGAGTCTGGGAAAGAGGCTGAGCCAGCCTGTGGGTTATGCCCGCAGCAGGGGGGCGCTTACCTGCCCCTTCAGTGAGCTGAGAAAGGAAGACTTGGGAGAGAAAAAGCTATGGTGCTTAGCTTTGGCAAAGATGATGGAGCTCCTAGGTGACCCAGAAGCTGCAAAACCCATGGACCTAAAGGGACAGCATAGGCCCAGGGTGATGTGTGTTCTGCTTTCAGACTAGTGACTATCCCAGTGACCCAAGGGCTTTCCAAGACCCAGGGACTGTTAGTCTTCCTTGGGAGGCATTATCCTCAGGAAGGACTGAACTGCCTAGCAGAATGCGAGCTAGGTGAGCTGAAGGAAATGAAAGAGACATGTAATATTTTTTGTGCACTATCTTGATACTTGTGATAATTAGACAATCTCTTTGTTTAGATGCTTTAAAAAAGAGTTTTGTGTTTTAGAAAGAGTCTAACGGCATAGAAAAGCATGCTGGGCTCTGGTAATTATGTCTGTTACTTACTGAGGTAAATCGAGCTATTTAAGCGCTACCTGGTGTCAGCACACTTTAATTGCAGGTAAAATGCCCTGGAGGACATCACTCCATGGGAGCTACCAGCTAACATTTGTAGAGTTCTAAGCACTTTACACTGTGTTATCTCATTTGGTTCTCTCAACTACAATAGGCAGTACATGTACTCCTAGTTCTGCTATTTTACAGAAGAGGAAACCAAGGCACAGATAGGCTCCCTCCCTTGCCCAAGGTCACAGAGCTAGTGGCAGGGCCCGAATCTTAGTGGCCCGACTCCTGCACTGGTGCTGTTAACTACTGTCCTGCACTGCTGGCCTCCTGAACACAGGACAATTTAATGTGGCAAACGCCATGCCATGCTGACTGTCTATCACAGAGCATATAAAAAGGGAGGAAAATGAAGGTAGTTGGAGATGAATGAAAAATGTGTGGAGAGCTCAGTTGGAAGGCTTGATGATAAATCACTAATTTTGAAAAAGAACTGACTGGAGAAGAATGCAAATCACAGAATGACAAAGCTCCCTAACTTGCAGCAATAGTCCTCATCCAAAGCTGCTTACTGGGAAGGCTCCTAACTCTCCAGTCTATGTCCTATTTTACACTATTGGTCAGCACACAGAGTTCATTACTGCTCTTGCTTCACAATGCCATGGCTACCTCAGGCACCTGCCCCTGCCTCTTCCCGGGGCAGGTCAGGGACCTTGCGCACCAGTTCACCCGGGAGACACCTGTGGTAGAAACATTGGCCTCTGAGCAGCGCCCTCGAGCTGCTTCTCCCCTGGGCTTCTGTGCCTCTGTGACCCCACCCATCAGTCACCTGCTCCACTGTGCTGACTGACATCAGTGACTTCCAAATTACTGACACATTTGCACTTATGATGAGGACTTTAAAAAACTCGAAAGTAATTTACTACATATTTTAACACTTAACATTGTTCTAAAAGGGCTGGTAGGTACCACTGTGGCAGCACAGTTTGGGTATGTGTGGAGACTTGTTTTTTTTACTTCTAGGCCTTTACTACTCTATGTCTGCGTATGTATGCATGTCCTCATGTCTACATATGTCTGTATGTCTGTGCATGTGTGCATGCATGCATGTCTAAATGTGTATGTCTACATATACATGCATGTCTATGTATGCATGTGTCTGTGTGTATGCATGTATGAATGTCTACATATGTATTATGTCTATGTACACATGTATGTGTATTATGTATGTCTAT
>NW_007729446.1:182183-197327 GCF_000696425.1 Galeopterus variegatus | reverse complement strand
GCATGTCTAAATGTGTATGTCTACATATACATGCATGTCTATGTATGCATGTGTCTGTGTGTGTATGCATGTATGAATGTCTACATATGTATTATGTCTATGTACACATGTATGTGTATTATGTATGTCTACGCATGTATGTACATATGTATGTCTATGTATGTCATTTGTAGTATGGTCTATGGCACAGCAGCGTGGGCATCACCTGGGAGCTTCTTAGAAATGCCAAATCCTCGACTCTACTCAGACCTACTGAATCAGAATCTGAATTTAATAAGATCCCTGAGTGATTGATGTGCATATTACAGTTAAGAACCACTGGGCTAGAATTTACATATTGAAATTGATATTCTTTTATTACAATTAGTTTCTTTTTATTTCTCCTTTATATTGCAGTTAGGCCAATATATTGATTTAAAAAATATGTGTGTAGGTAAGATTAATGATCATGAATTTCATTTCAAGGTACTAAAAAATGTATCACAAAGTATTTCTCAAGTGAGGCGGCAATGGGTTTAAGACAGATGACAACCACTGTTTAAAAGTATTGTGATTCTGAAAAGTTTTAAATTCTGCTGCCTTACATTCATTCTTGGCCTTTATTTCCTTATTTGGGCAAGCTACTTCACCTCTCTGGCCTCAGTTTCCTCATCTTTAAAATGAAGGGCATAGAATTAAATTATTTTAAAAACCCTATCCAGACATAGCCTTCTCTAGGTGAGTCAAGAGGGAAGAAGGTGTGTGCTGGAAGAAACAAATGAAAAACGTTGAAAAAAACAAAAAAATGTGTGAAAGAACCAAGGGGACATAGGAAAGGAAAAATACATCAAAGAACAGGAGGAACAGAGAGACAAGGATGTGGACGGACTAATAATGAAGACACGAAGACAGGAAACAGAGCCGACTTCTGATAAAAGCAATTCCACCCGCCCATGAATTTTCATGGCTACCAGCTGGCATAAAATCATAAAGACAATTTTCAGCTCCTCTAACGGAATTGCATTTGTAATAATCATAACAATATTTCTACAGAGTAAAAATGACAAAGATGATTTGAAATGGAAAACACTGGCAAGATGCAAAATAAATGTCTGTACCTGGCAACAAATTTAGGGATGGGACAGAATTTGCATGAGAGAAATTTATTAATCAGCTGAAACTACAGGGCATCAAACCTGAAAGGGCTTTTGATGGTTCCTGGTTCATCTCCTCAGGTAAATCAGAGAGAAACGATTCCAGATTAGCATCTTGCAACAGTGACTTCCCTCTTGCCATGGAAAAGAAGGTGACATGTACTCTTTTCCTTTTTCACTATCTGCCACCCAAATTACAGCTCCATGAATGCTCAAATGCCACGTCCAGTTCTAATTTGTCCATTTGTGAATGTCTCTGTTGGCCTTTGTGTGTTATTGGATCCTTTTGAAGCCAGCCAACATGGTGGAAACTAGAATGTTTCACCAAGAGACATTTGTGGGTTTGAGCACCTACTAAGCGTGAGTTATCATAAATGACAGGGCTAAGACCTTCCTCTGACTCAGCTTACAGTCTAATAGGGGAGATAAACATAACAGCTAACATTTATTGAGAGGGTTCTGCATACCAGAGAAATATAACAGCTAACACTTAAATACAGTTGTCATTTTGGTAAGTGTCCTATGTGCATTTTTTTCCACTTAACATTTTTTTTGATTTCATATCCCTTGGAAGTATCTACTATTATAACCTCATTTTATCCATGAGAAATTGGGGAATCAGGAAGGTTAAGAAATACAGTTGTCATTTTGGTAAGTGTCCTATGTGCATTTTTTTCCACTTAACATTTTTTTTTGATTTCATATCCCTTGGAAGTATCTACTATTATAACCTCATTTTATCCATGAGAAATTGGGGAATCAGGAAGGTTAAATAACTCGCCATAAGTCACACAGCTAATGAGTAGCCAAGCCTGGATTCTAAGCCCAAATAGAAGTGACTGGGGTCCCTGTCTCCTCAACTACTGCCCTACGCTAGCTCAGAAAAATAATCATGATCAGTGGAAACCACGCTAGACTAAATGCTCACTTTATGTTCCTCCTGGTTCCCCCCTGAGTCTAGGTGGCTGGGCATTTTTATTTATCATAAGTATTTGTTTATCCTCTCACACATCTGATTGCTTGACTGAAATGAATAGGAAGACTCCATGCTGGAGGGTGCTTTGGAGCTGAATTTTCAGGCACACAGCGGTAGAATTTTGACAGAGGATGTATTTTCAATGGGAGAAGACACTTTAGTTCAGTTTCTTAAGCTTTTTTAAAAAAAAACCATTACTTCAAGAAATATAATAATTTTTAGACCTCCTGCCAACTTGGGATTATGATATACCCCTGGAGATCCCCTACCCTGTGAATGACCGTCCTAACGAAAGGAAATAGCATGACTGAGGGCACGAGGAGAGGGAGTGTCATTTTTCTCATAGGCAAAAGGAATCCCTACTTTTTTATATTGCCTTGGCTTTTTATCAATCTTTACCTGAGACAGACTGGAAATGCTGCACAGTCCAGGCGATCAATACAGACAGGAGAAAGGTTCCCAGAAAGTAGATCTGCAAACATCCGAAGCACGTATCAGATAACTGACAAAGGGCGGGGACCACAAGGGCGGGCTGGGTGGGATGATACCTACCAGGGCTGAGTGCAGGACGGCACCCCAGACAAGCCGCAGGTGGAGGTAAAGCCAGGCCAAGGAGCAGGGGCTGAACGACTCCTCGTTACTGTGGCTCCAGCACCTGCAGACAAAGCCCAGGTGGCTAATTTTGGTGGCACTACACATCATGAGCATTTTCAGATCCTCAAATCTACACTCTGCTTTTGGACAAACAAGCACACTTGAGATGAGAGACATAGAAGAAAAGCCAGTTCTAAGTGGTTGGGGCCTGACCTGAAATTCTAAGATCCTAGCAGAAATCTCGGAAAAAGGTCAATTGTGTCCTTCATGAAAAGCCAACAGGTCAAGAATGATCCTGAAGCACTGGACCTGCCAAACAATATTTCTGTCTGAGTGTCCAAAGTCCAGATGCAAGAATGACTATCTTTCAGAAAAGCATGGGCTAATCAGATGTGTTATTTTTTCCACTCTCATGGAAAACCTTGGTCAGCACTTGAACTTCAGGTCAAGCACATTCTATATCTTAAGCCTCAGATAATAGAAAGGAAAATACATTTGAGTCTGGCTGAGTGTTCTCAAATAGAAGCAAATCCTGGGCCATTTTTATAATAATTGACATTTTAAAATAAGAGTAAGGCTAAGAACTAAAACCAAACAAACAAAAAGGAAAGCAAAACAAAACAAAACAAACAGAAATAAAATAAGGGTAAGGCTAACTTTAACCAGGAAGCAAACACCACCCACTTGGGTTTTCCCAGATTTCACAGTGGTTGACAGGCTCTGAACTCACCTTTCATACAGTTCCCGGAGAATGGAGATGTTATTAGAATGGATAGTTGGGTCAATTTCCAGGAAATCCAAAATATGATGTGGGATTGTAGCACCTTCCTCAATTAGGAGGGCCAGGTTAAAAAATCCCTAAAAATAAGTCACAAACCAAGCTCATCACCTCTTAGTAATAAAATTCAGACATACGCCCTTCATCAGAATGTAAACTTTTACAACCTCTAAACATTTTTTTTCAGTCCCTAGAGCCAGATGGTTTTGTCATCTTCATTGATGAATTGTTTCCCTAAATACATGCATTTGAGAAATTTACTTGCAGGAGAACCAGGAGGCTTTCAGAGGAAGCTGCGTCCCATCTGCTCAGAAGCCAGTCAACCGGGAGATCTGTCCTTTCCTGCTCACTCTCTCAAAACAGAACTTGCTAGAAAACGTGCCCTTGTTTCATCAACAAAACCAGAACACCGAGTCGAAGACAATGTCCATCACTTACACACTACGCCCTAGGTCGCCAACAGCCTTTCAGAAATCTGGCAAAATGTACAGAGTAATGCGTGGCCATTTCTCTCAGCTTTGCTAGGCCAGTGTGGAAAACCTTCTCTCATGATTCCTCTTGGCACAGATCTCCACTATGGTACATTTTCCGACCTCATCTTCCTGAATCTTGTTCTTGACCCTCAGAGGTAGAACCTACTTTATTGTACTTTGCAGGTCCAATAAAATAACACAGTTAAAGAGCCTGACTGTAGTGATGCTTCATAAAGGATGGATTCTACCATATTACCTGGAGGAAATACACCTTCTGTCATGAGCTGAGCATGTGGCCAGACCAAGAAGCAAGCAAAAAGTGATGTACTTACCATTAGGGCTTTACACATTAAATGGGGTTGTTGCCATTCAAAGAATTCATGGTCTTTTTTTTTTTTTTGTCCTTTTTGAGACTGGCTGCACCACGCTCAGCCAGTGAGTGCACAGTGCACGGCCATCCCTATATAGGATCTGAACGTCGGGAGCGCTGCTGCGTTCCCAGCGCTGCACTCTCCCGAGTGCGCCACGGGCTCGGCCCTCATGGTCATGTTTTTTTTTGTTGGTTTTTTTTTTTTGTCCTTTTTGAGACTGGCCGCACCGCGCTCAGCCAGTGAGTGCACAGTGCACGGCCATCCGTATATAGGATCTGAACGTCGGGAGCGCTGCTGCGTTCCCAGCGCTGCACTCTCCCGAGTTCGCCACGGGCTCGGCCCTCATGGTCATGTTTTTTTTTGTTGGTTTTTTTTTTTTTTGTCCTTTTTGAGACTGGCCGCACCGCGCTCAGCCAGTGAGTGCACAGTGCACGGCCATCCCTATATAGGATCCGACCCGCGGGAGCACTGCTGCGCTCCAGCGCCGCACTCTCCCGAGTGCGCCACAGGCTCGGCCCCCTCATGGTCATGTTTTAATGGTTTATATCCTCCCTCCAACCTTGCCTTTCAGTTGCCACTGACAACAATCTAAATGAAAATCACCATCCACCAGTTTGTACACACCAGGATTCTCACAACCATCCTATGTAGCAATCCTGATCAAAACAACAGGAGCTAACATTTTCTGAGCACTTGCTATATGCAAGGCATTGTTTTCACTTGGTCCTCACAACAACAACTTGAGATAGGTGCTATTATCTCCCCTGTTTTTACAGATGAGAAAACTAAGGCACAGAGGGGTTAAGGGACTTGCCCAAGGTCAAAAAGCTGGAAAGTGGCAGAGCTCGGATTCAAATACAAGCAGACAGGGTCCAGAGTCTCACATCTTAACCTCCACCATGCTGCCAAATAACCTCTAAATAGATTAAAGTGTTAAGTATCTTTAAGATGTGCACATACACGCACACACAAACAACAGCAGAAAATAGGCTACTTCTCTATTCTTTGAAAGGAAGATACTCTTAAAACTTGAAGTATTAGAAGAAAAGAAAAAAAAATGACTATAAAATTTTAAAGTCTGATGGATAAAAAAATAACAAAATTAAAATAAGTGGGAAAATAGATTAAGAGAATATTTGTATGCAGTGTAATAGCTTAAGGTTCATTAGCTACAAGGCAAATATATAAAGAATTAATTATGATTTACTTAAATTAAAAATATATCAAAATTTAAATAAACAAAACAGGCAAAGAATAAGAATAGAGAATTCACACAAAAGAAAATACAAAGAGTAAGTTATAAGCAAGCATATATAAAAGTGTCCATCCTCAGTGGTAATTAAATAAATGCCATTTAAGACAATAAGGAAGTATCAACTTATAGTTATCCAATTAACAGAATTAAATGATGAAAACATCCAGTGCTGATAGATTTCAGTCATCTTTTACTTAACCATTGCTCAGTGAGGTATTAATTGGTAAACCCATTCAGAAAGCAAATTAGCAATATACTACCATGTAGTCATAAAATCATTTAGACTGTTTGACTCAGTAGTACTATCTCTCAGATGAGAAGGAAATTATTCAAATGAAGAGAAAAGATGGATATGTGAAAGTGTTCATTACAGCACTAGCTATAATTGCAACAAAATAGGAAACAACCTCCAAGTCTTCCCTGGTGGACCATAAATCCCATGAAAGCAAGAATATTGTCTATCTTTTCATCTTATGTCCCCACACTAAGCATTGTCTAAGACGTGGTAGGATTGGATAAATATGTGCTGAATCAATGAATCAGTTAGCAAATAAAAGAATAAGCATCCACCAATAAGGTAAAGCTTAAGAAATTACAGTCCATCAACTCATCAAAATATGGGCCAGCCATTAAGAGTAAAAAGGAGACTATGTAATAAGATGCTCATGGTCCTACAATTAGTGATTAGACACATTTTAACAGTGGCATGAGCACTGCAGATAACATTAGAGATAACACATTCGCCTGTGGACAGGAGCTGCAGGGGAATGTGAAGACATGAAGAAGTAAAAGCCTCTGTCTTGCAATTCTGGGTGCATTCTTTGATTTTTTTTTTCTTTTAAAATTATCCTTTATTGTTTTTGTATCATTGCCTTTCCAAAAAATAAAAATTGAAATTGAAAAAAAATTATCCAGGCCTAATTATAAACAACAACAGATATCATCTAAGGGACTTTGTTGCTTCAGCAAATCCCTCTAGCAGCAATTCCTGCTTCATTTTGGAAGAAATAGTAAGAGAACAGATCACGTGCTTTGAGTGTACTCAGAGCTTTACACCAAACCTCACAACATATGAGGTAGATGCCATCGACAGATAAGAAAATAGAGATTCAAATTTAGTGACTTGCTCTGTACAAACAGCTGTGAAGTGAGAGACACGTGGAATTTTATCGACTACAAAATGGGTATAAAAGTTCCCACCCCCATGGGATGGCTGTAAGAGTGATGTGGGTGCCAATACAGTAGGTGCCAATAAAAGTTCGCCGTTATGGTTAGTGTCTGCACTGAGTTGTCATGAGGGATGTGTGAAAGTGGATGAACAATGATGTTGTAAACTGTGCAGCAAATATAGACAGAAAGGATTTTTAGGATCCTAGGCCTCGCAAGCTTACAATGGACATCCCCAAGAGCCAGTTTCGGTTGTTGCTGCTGTAGTTGTTTACCTGGGAGTCTCCATCCAGTGCCGCTTGGGCATACATCTGCACAGACGACTCAAGATCTTGTGACTGGTTTTGGTGACCATAGTAGTAAAGGTCTCCCATTTTCAAATATGCTGAAGGACACAAAGCACAGATCCATTTGTCAAATGGTTTGATCCCAGACTGCCATTTTAAATTACTGGCCCATTCGCAGAACTGAATTTTTCCTATTAGAATCTGAATACAAAACATCTTCATGTTTCCTTGGTGTGTCAGGAGGGAAAAAAAAAAGGCTTTTGCCCCAATCACTCCCATTTCTAGACATATCTTGTTTTGCCAGGTAGCTCTCCTGAATAGCTATGTTTATGAGAATCTCAGTCTGCAACCTCACAGCCCAACCAGCCAAGGTTGTTTTGGGCACTTTATTTCACATCCGAAATTTTGCTGCCCCTATTTGGTATCTCTTGTGGTTTCTCTTCACTTTGTTTTAGCCTTGTATTTTATTTTTCCTCTGACAAAAAACTTTAGTTTAAGAGTGTATGTATTAGTCAATATCCAATCAGAAAAACAGAATCTATCTTAGGTAGTTCAGAAGAGGAATTTTATCATGGGGAAGCGGTTACCAGGATGTTGGAAGAGCTGAAAGACAAATGAGAAGCCATAGGCCACTCAGACATCAGCTCTAGGGAGGCTACTATCATCCCTAGGCTTGGGGCCACAGGGTGGCTGTGATGTTACCAGAGCTCCAGGCCCCCAGGGGAATTGAGACCAAAAGGGTGGAGTCACCAGGCAGGGGCTAGAACCATGGAAATGCAGCCACTGCCGCAGATGTGGCCCAAAGCAGATAGAGAAGATACCTGGGCTCTTGCCTCCTCCTACCCTGCCATCTTTGGCCAGGGCCTCCTATTGGCTGAAACTAATCAGAAGTCTGAGGGTAAAGGAGCCTGGAACCCAGCGGCCAGCCCCTGCCATGCAGAGCAGAGCCAAACTGAGGAACCAGGGAATACATCTGAGGGCAAAAGACAAATGACCTGTCCAGGGAATCGCTCTGTAACAACTTTCCCTTTTGAATTCTCATTGATTGGGAAGAAACAGTGGCACACAATGAGACAGGTGGCACGAGGCTGAGAGCAGAGTACAGCCACGATTGCAACAGCAGGGATTTTCTACTTTCCTTCCTAATAGCTTAGAAATATCACACGTCACACGAAGCTGTTAGGTGTTCCCTGTTACTAAAGATTAAAAGCCTCCAATGCTTCAATTTAGCACCCATTTTTCTATACATACCAAATGAAGGAGCATCAATTTGGAAAACAGAGAAATTATAGTATCTCCAAACACAGTTAACACCCAAGAATCTCCTGGCCAGGTCCTAAGGGATAAAGGGAAGAAAAAATTAATTCATTAATATTTTGGCCAAGTGACTAATTTTGCCTTTGCAAAACCCAATTCATTAACCTTAACTTTAGAGCTTCTGCTCTGAGAAGAATACGTTTACTTACTGGCCTCTCCTCACAGATGTGTGCTAAATTTGTATATAGCAGTGGTTAGAGTGGGCATCCTTGTCTAGTTAACTAATCAGAAGTCTGAGGGTAAAGGAGCCTGGAACCCAGCGGCCAGCCCCTGCCATGCAGAGCAGAGCCAAACTGAGGAACCAGGGAATACATCTGAGGGCAAAAGACAAATGACCTGTCCAGGGAATCGCTCCGTAACAACTTTCCCTTTTGAATTCTCATTGATTGGGAAGAAACAGTGGCACACAATGAGACAGGTGGCACGAGGCTGAGAGCAGAGTACACTGAGGAACCAGGGAATACATCTGAGGGCAAAAGACAAATGACCTGTCCAGGGAATCGCTCTGTAACAACTTTCCCTTTTGAATTCTCATTGATTGGGAAGAAACAGTGGCACACAATGAGACAGGTGGCACGAGGCTGAGAGCAGAGTATAGCCACGATTGCAACAGCAGGGATTTTCTACTTTCCTTCCTAATAGCTTAGAAATATCACACGTCACACGAAGCTGTTAGGTGTTCCCTGTTACTAAAGATTAAAAGCCTCCAATGCTTCAATTTAGCACCCATTTTTCTATACATACCAAATGAAGGAGCATCAATTTGGAAAACAGAGAAATTATAGTATCTCCAAACACAGTTAACACCCAAGAATCTCCTGGCCAGGTCCTAAGGGATAAAGGGAAGAAAAAATTAATTCATTAATATTTTGGCCAAGTGACTAATTTTGCCTTTGCAAAACCCAATTCATTAACCTTAACTTTAGAGCTTCTGCTCTGAGAAGAATACGTTTACTTACTGGCCTCTCCTCACAGATGTGTGCTAAATTTGTCTGTGACACTTCAATTCCAGTTTCTGCTGCTAAAACATAATACAGCAAAGCTTCATGCCTAAAAATAGATGATTAATAATAAATTTCATATAGTGGCTCTTACTAATATTCACAGAGAGCTTTATATTCATACATAAGAGGGCACAAAATAAGCAGTTTTTTTAAAACCACAAAATCATGATTTTTCCCCCCCCAAATACTGTTGTTAAAAATACTGCAGGCACTGATTTATTTTCTATCTTAAAGGCTGAACTCACAGATAAGTTGGGGAGCTAGTTGATGCAACAGCTACCTCTACCGGCTGAATGCTATGTCGGGTGCTAGCTGGGGAGTTGTCTTATTAGTCTTTGGTCCTTGAATCCTTCCATCCTCACTTAGAGGAGATAAATGGTATTAAGAAAAACCTCTGTGCTTTAGAGTCCTCTGTTTTGTGAAAGGCTTTATAGGGCTTAGGATTCTGAACAAGCTTAATTAAAGCTGAGCTTTTGTTGTGCATTAGAAGTTTGGCAAAGGAGAGGCAGTTTACAAGGGGTTTGATACCAGTGGCAAAAATACATATGAAAAAATAAATGCTCAACACCACGAATAATTGAATAATTGCAAGACAATGAGTGATCACTTTTCATCTGTTGAAAGATTGGCATAAGATTCATATATGAAGTAATGACAAGGGCTTGGGGAAATGCACATACCCCTACAACCACTGCTAGTGGGAGCGCCAATTACCACAATGGTCTGGTGGACGGAAGTGGAAGTCTTAGAAATGCACATACCATTTGACCCTACAGTTCTCCCTGGTGGGGGTTTATTCTAAAGAAACAATCAGAGGTAAGTGCAAAGATTCCATTGCCACAGAGTTCATGGTAGAGCTGTTTATGTGACCAACAACAACAACAACAACAAAGCTGAAAACAACGTAAGTGTCTGAAAATCAGTGACTAGTTAAATTAACCCACGGTGCAGCCACTTTTAGATGTGGCCATTAAAAATGATGTTGTGGAAGAGTATTCAAAAACCTAGAAAGATGTTTATGCAAAATTTTCCATTCAGTGCAAAATAGCATACCAGGGTATATAACAAATGCGTATCCTATCTTTACAGAACAAAAATAAAACTGAACACACACGTGTGCACATGCACATGTAGATACATATACGCAGAGAAAAAAAAAACCCTAAAAATTATCTACAAAAATGCTATGAATACTTATCTCTGGGTGGTGAGAATGCAAGTGATATTTATTTTCTCAGTTTTCTATGTGTTACCCAGTTTATGTGTAAACATCTATTTTAACTATAAGTAGTTGTTTTGAAAGCTTGTTTTTCATTTGAAGTAGTCGACATTAATAAATCTTCCTTAACTTTATTTATTTTGGGCAGCTGGCTGGTACGGGGATCGCAATCTTAATTTTAGCCCCACCTAGAAACTGATTTAGGGAAGGATGGGGGAGAAGGTTGGGTGGGAGAGAATAAGGGAAGCAGATCCTGAAATCATCTTTCCTAAACTGCTGAAAGCAGCTCTGGCAGACCATCCCTTGGAGACAGAGAGAGGTGACTGGGGATCAAATTAGGACAGTCAGACCTTCACTCAGACATGCTGCAGGTCACAGGCCACGTGGCTGCTGAGCAAGCCGATTCTCAGCCTCTGAGATGCCTAAGGCAGCTGACCAATTAGCCATGACTCATGCTAAAGAGAGGCAAGGTCTCGGCTAAGCAGCGTCCCCTGCAGAGGCAAACAGGATAACAAGCCCAAGAATGCAGCTACAACAACCACACAAAAGATGCCTAGGAATTTTCTTATATAGTTTGCAAAAATCATGTTTGGTTACAAGAATCCTCAAAGCAGACCCCAAACAGAGGGCATGCAAGGGAGGCCCAGCAGAAAGTCCCCATCATTCTGCAACAAGGTCCTGTTCCTAAGGTCCTATAATCTCAACTTTCTTCAGAGACATTCAGGCTTGTACCAATGCACAAGTTTCCACCACAGATGTACAAGGGAAGGAGGTGGTGTAGACCTGTCACCCAAGGTCAAATATCAGGCCAGCTCCCTCTGTTGCCATCACTGGCTAGGATGTGGCTCATGTTATTAAAGTGTAATAATTTGAGTTTTTCTTGAATAGCAAAAACTTCAGTAGGCTGGCTTTAGAATTGGGGGTGAAGGCATGGAGGCTGACAATCCCTGTAAGAATACACACTATGATCAACTTTATAAAGACAATATCTTGTCTCTAAAGTTACCTTGATGATGGGGTAGGGAAGGGAGGAAAAGTTTTACAGGGAGACTTCTACTATCCGATTATTGTATAAACCAGGAGTAAATTTCACAGAATTCTGAAGCACTTGCAACGAGGAAGCCCTGAAATCCATCAAAAAGAGATGTCTAAAAAAGTACCTGATGCCAATAGAGATACTGAACAGAAATCCACCTCTGTCTCCCACCCTGCAGAAGCAATCACCAGATGCCTGTGCACTCTGGTACCACCACCATCCATTATCATATATTGAAGAGGAAGCTATAGGTGGGGTTAGACACCCAAGATCAGAATTTCTCAGCTTATTTAAACTTTTGAGACACAACGCCTCTGTAGAAACCCTACTCACATTCAGCCTCCCAGCACTTTGCTCTTATGTGACTGTGTTTCAACAGAAACTGTCTGAAGGTATTAATTATAGATATTGCTACACTTACAAGTATATTCAGAGAACAAACATTTAGTCAGCACTGGCTATTTGCAGAAAGCCCAAAGACAAGCTATGAAAGTACTGTCCTTCCATAAATTTCCTCAAGGTTTAGGAAGTCGACCCGAGCTCCAACCTTTATTTCCAGTGACTAAATTAACACTGTCCCCCAGACAGTCATTTTGACAGGGATGGGAGGTGGGTGCAGGAAGGAGGGGACTTAGAGGAAAGAAAGAGTTTTAGGGGCACATTTGCTACCCTCCGCTTTCAGACCCAGCACATACATTTCTAGAACTTTTAAAATGATACATCTTAATATTCAATCTTTTGGCTGCTTGCTGTGAATTGTGAATTTGAGTACCTCTGAGCAGTTTTTCAAACAATTATTTTATTTTCTCTGTACTCTTTTTCTGCAATGCCTGAAGCAGCTCAGCCTGGAAGGATGAAAAATAACCCAGGGTCTCGGTAGAATTCAGGACCCCTGCTCTATTTCAGAAAGGTGAATTTCTTTCAACTGGAACTTGCATGCTTACTTGTCTTGCCTCAAGCCCACTATAATCCAGCTAACCTCCTGGGTTACGTATTTTGGGTATATTTAAGACAAAGGACAATAAAACACGTAGCTTGCAAATAAAACACATGTAGGGACAAGGGGGAGAGAAATGAAACATGACAGCCGGCCTTTCCGTTGCTAACTTCTCCTGGTGTCCTCGGTCTGCCTCGGGCACGACAACGTTATCTTCTGTATTATGCCAATACAGCAAAAAACCCTTTTCTCAATCACGCTACTCTTTTAAACTATCCCATATAAATCCTGGAACAACACAGAAAAGTAAAAGCTCATCACATTGACACATGTAATTTGAAAATAACGTCCAGAATAAATTCACTCACACTAAAATGAAAAAAGGGGATGGACTGAGGACATTGATGGATGACTTAGTGCTATTACAGCAAAATAGATGGTACCAAAAAAAGTCACATGGTGGTACGAGAAGGCCAGCACACATATATTTCCTACTTAACCCCTGAGGAGGGTTTGGAGGCTTGGCGAGCAGGAATAGACAAAAGCACTTTGCCCCAAATATATTGTGACAAAGATTTTCCCATGTAATGGATGTTAGATGTTTCTTCCTGTTTCAGAAGATGTCTCTTCCTGGATCCTGGATAAGAAGTCTCTAATCCAGACTGAGATTTATCTTTAACAATACTTAGCATCAGTATTGGGACTGGCAAGGCTTTGGAGAAATAGAAATTCATACATGGGAGGCAGGAGAGTAAATGGGTAAAACCATTTTGGAAAACAATTGGCAGTGCCGTGTAAGGTTGAACATGTGCATATCCTGTGACCTGGAGACCCCACTCCTAAGTTCATATTTGAGAGCAACTCTTCCTGTGTGTGCCAAGAGATACACAAAAAATGTTAATGGCTACATTGCACTTAAAAAAAAGAAGGGAAACAACCCAAATATGCATTAACTTGAGAACGGGCAAATAAATTGTGATATATTATAGCACTGAATATGAATAATCATGTGTCAAAATGTATGAACTTTAGAAACATAATGTTAAGTAAAAAAGCAGCTGAAGAATTATATATAATATGACTTTAATAATGTAAAGGTCAGAAATAAGCCAAACTAAATCCATTGCTTAGGAGTATATCTATATATAGCAAAAGTATAAAGAAAGCAAGAGGGTATGAACTTTAGAAACATAATGTTAAGTAAAAAAGCAGCTGAAGAATTATATATAATATGATTTTAATAATGTAAAGGTCAGAAATAAGCCAAACTAAATCCATTACTTAGGAGTATATCTATATATAGCAAAAGTATAAAGAAAGCAAGAGACGGACAACAAGATTCAGGATAATGGTTACTTCTGGGTACTGGGGTTGGGGGTGAGATTTAATCTGGGAGGGACACGCAGGAGGCTTCAGCAGTACTGGCAATGTTCATGTTCTTAAGTAGGGTGGTAGGTTTACATTTTATTATTATTATTATGATGCTTTGGAACTTACGTAGGTATCACATTATTTCATGTGTGTCAATGATTATATAATAAAAGAGAAACCTCACTCTACTGGTTCATGCCTCGTGCCACATCTCCGGGTCAAATGCTCACTTCCTTAGACCTAGATTCAGAACTAGTTCCCCTTTCAGGCTCTCCCTCCTCTTCACCGTTATTCACAGCATCTTAGAAACAGGTTCTGTCATGTCACTGTCCTCTCCAAAACTGTCAATGGCTCCTCACTACTTCAAAAATTAAGTCAGAAGTGTATAGCCTGCCATTCAAATTCCATAAAGTAGCATTTCTTTGGTTTCATTATATAACACTCTCAAGTCTTACCCTCATGGCAAAGTGGATGGCTTAGAATTTTCTAGACTCACCCAGAATTTTCTTATCTTTGCTTTTGTTCTTGCAATTCCCTTTACCATAAATGCTGTTCCCTGTGTAGCTAAGTGAAAATTCCATTCATCCTTCAAGGCCATATTATCCCAGTCTCCATCATGAAGGCTGTCCCAAGCCTCCCACCCCAGATCGCACCTTTTCTTCCTCAGAATCCTGAATGTTCTTTATATACTGCTCGTGGCCCTTGAGTTAGGGTTGTTCTATTTGCTTTAGTTCATTTGTTTAGTAGATTCTGAGCACTTCCCAGGTGCCCCCATGTATGGGGCACTGGGGTACAAGTCACAGTGCAATCCATAAGTAAAGAGCAATCATGATCCAGGGAAAGATAAAAGGGAATAAAGAGATAGGCAGGATTCCAGGTCTGAGGGAACAGCCAGTGCAAAGGCTTAGAGGTCAGACAAAATATGGGCCATGTGAGAATCTACATGTGGAAGAGGAGAGGCTGCAAACTTCCCCAGTCCCTACTTGTGACATCCCCTGAAGCTTATGGCAAGACAGCCTGAATGAAGTGTATTCAGTAAAATCTGCTAAATTGAATTAAAACTCACAATCAGTAGAGGACACACTTAAATTCTCCTTCTCCGCACCCTAAATCCCATGCTGTGGCTGAGTATTCTAAAAAAGAGAGCAAGCCACAAATATCTTAATTCATCTAGCCCTTCACAGCAAAATTTTAAGTGTGCTAGCTGAAGTGCTTTGTGATGGTAA
>NW_007729446.1:175636-181166 GCF_000696425.1 Galeopterus variegatus | reverse complement strand
CTCTAAAACAAAAATTTATGGTGGTGCAAAGTGAGGCCACAGATAATAAACTTTCACAGGATGATAATAATAAACATTTGTATTTGGTGCTTTTTTACTGGGCTCATATCCCTGCATTTTCTAATTTAAGATTCTTGCTCACTGAGATGCTAGCTGTTGATTTGGCTGAGGGTGTAGCTATGACCCAATAGAGAAAATGGCGTTCTTTTGTACTTATATTTTAATTTTTAATTAAGGTTCAGATCAGAGTATGATTGATGGTAGGACTAGTCTAATGTCTTTGAGGCAGGGGACCAAGGGAATATACGCTGATTTGCATATCCTTTTTAGTTATTACCAAAATACCCAGACCATTTAGGCAATAAACCAGCCTAGAAAAATGTGGCCCAAGGGAAAACAAAGATGGAATGCTAGAACTGACAGAAGAAAACAAAAAAAAAAAGACGTGAAGTAGAGTTTAGAGAGGTGTCTTCTTATTTGCAAAATCAATGAATAACAGCAAACGGGGTGTTTGTAAGTCTTCATGTGTGATGTCTCATCCCATATAGGACAGGATGAGATTTGCCAGCTCCATCAGAAAGATAGGAAGGGAAGTATCTGTTTAGTTGTGACACTGGACATTGCTGAGTGACTTCCAGCCTCTCCTGGCCATGGCAGATGCAGTAAAATATCTATGGAAGGAGGTAGTGTGAGACTTAAACACACTGATCTCCCTTCTTCCCAGGAATGAGGTGGAAATGCTAGACTTCCTGTGGCCTGGCAGTGAAAGGCAGAGGGTCTCACCTAAGTTTCCCTGTGCTGTCTCCAGACTCTAAAACCAAGAGGAAGAAGTTTGAAGGAAAGAGAAGTCAATGTATTTGTGTGTCTCTCAACTTGATGAATGTGGACGCTCCCCCTAGAGTACTAATTTTTGTGTATAATTAAACATGGAAATGCTATGTTTTCTAATCAACAGCCAATCAGTCTGTGATACTCTGGATATCATTACTCAGAGGCTGTGATTTCTGTGCAAATTGCTTTTCAGTTGCATTTTAAGACTATACCTCTTAAGACTATACTGACAGCTGGAAAGTTAAGGGCTGAGAAAATCCTCTCTAACATGGGTGCCAAGCTTACCATGAACCCTCCAGGTAGGCATTGAGGCCTTTGCGAATGACATGGCCTAAGTAGCCATTTTTCTCAGCTACGTGCTTTGCCCATCTGGAAAGAAAAGGGAAGAGAAAATATGCAAACCATGGCAAATTAAATAATCACTTTTTTCTTCATATGATCTCAATAAATCCCATTTGGGGAATATTTTGCTTGTTAGAATTTTTATAGAGCAACAAACTAGAACTGAATGTTAAGAAGGTAAAAAAAATATGCATTTTTGAGAGCTTTTCATTCAGGGCCCATTCTTATGAATGATTAGGAGATGTCGTTTATGGAAAGAAAAACATGTAAAGTACATAATGAAAAATATCAACAACTATGGAAAAATATAATCTTCACCAAGAGTTCTAGTGCTCTCTCCATTATGTTAATGATTTATTATAAAGTTTCCATATTTGGTTTCTGTACCCTTATTGATCCTGGAGGGGTTTATTTATAATGAACTAGTCTGTAATCTGTAGACTTATAACCACTTAAAGAATAGTATAAGAATGTATGATTAACAAACTAATGGAAGAGGGAAATAGAATATTTAAAAATACTTGATTGATAAAAAGGAAGAGCAAGAGAAGAAATAAAAGACACACAAAAAAACTAGATGGGACAAATAGGAAATAGTAAAATGGCAAATTTAAAACCAAATATGTCCATAATTACATTAAATATAAATAGATTAAATATACCAATTAAAAAGTAAAATTGTCACACTGAATAAAAATATATAAAAATCCAATTATATGCTGCTTACAAGAGACATTAAATTTTCATTACATTAAAATTACATTTACATTAAAATTACAGAGAAAGATTAAAATTAAAAGGTTGGAAATAAATATAACATACAAAGATATAACTCAAATACTAAAACTTTGTGTCAATATATGAACATCAGAAAAAATAGACTTTAAGGCAAGGACCAGCAACAGAGATAGAGGACACTGGAAAATGATAAAGAGGTCAACCAAAAATGCAAAACAATTCTAAATCTGTACGAACCAATATCATAGATTTAAGATACTTATATAATACAAAATTGACAGAATTAAAAGAAGAGATGGATAAGTCTACACACATGGGAGATTTTAACACACTTCTTTCAATGACTGATATAAAAAGCAGGAAAAAAAGTCAGTATAATGAACTAGTCTGTAATCTGTAGACTTATAACCACTTAAAGAATAGTATAAGAATGTATGATTAACAAACTAATGGAAGAGGGAAATAGAATATTTAAAAATACTTGATTGATAAAAAGGAAGAGCAAGAGAAGAAATAAAAGACACACAAAAAAACTAGATGGGACAAATAGGAAATAGTAAAATGGCAAATTTAAAACCAAATATGTCCATAATTACATTAAATATAAATAGATTAAATATACCAATTAAAAAGTAAAATTGTCACACTGAATAAAAATATATAAAAATCCAATTATATGCTGCTTACAAGAGACATTAAATTTTCATTACATTAAAATTACATTTACATTAAAATTACAGAGAAAGATTAAAATTAAAAGGTTGGAAATAAATATAACATACAAAGATATAACTCAAATACTAAAACTTTGTGTCAATATATGAACATCAGAAAAAATAGACTTTAAGGCAAGGACCAGCAACAGAGATAGAGGACACTGGAAAATGATAAAGAGGTCAACCAAAAATGCAAAACAATTCTAAATCTGTACGAACCAATATCATAGATTTAAGATACTTATATAATACAAAATTGACAGAATTAAAAGAAGAGATGGATAAGTCTACACACATGGGAGATTTTAACACACTTCTTTCAATGACTGATATAAAAAGCAGGAAAAAAAGTCAGAAAGGATATAGAAGATCTGAACATTATAATTAATGAAATTGATGTAATTGATATATATATATAGACACTGTACTCAATGAGTTCAGAAAACACACTCTTTTGGAGAGACCATAAAACATATACCAAAATTGACCACATACTGGTCATAAAGCAAGCCTCGATAAATTTCAAAGGATTGAAATCATTCAGAATATGCCTCTGATCACCCTTAAATTAAGCCAGAAATCAGTAACAAAAGCATAACAAGAAAATCCATGAAACATGAATATTCACATCAAATATCAATTGTTATCAATAAATAGCAATGATAAAAAACTTTGAGTCAGTCAAAGTCAAGTTTTATCACTGAGTTCAGGTCTGGTTGGATTTGATACCAAATGTCTTATGAAAAATGACACTGTACAGAGCCAGGCTATAGGAGTGAGGGTGTCCTAAAGCAGCTTTTTTTTCTATAAAGGGCAAGATAGTAAATATTTCAAGCTTTGTGGGCCACATATGGTGTCTGTTGCATATTTTTCTTGTTTGTTTTACAACTCTTTGAAAATGTAAAGAGGATTCTTAGCTCTTGGAGCCATACAGAACAGATACCAGGCCATATTTCATCAATGGGCCATTGTTTGCCAACACCCTGTAAAACACTTTCAGATATGCAAGACATCAAAAATGTGCCTCCTGTTAACCATTCTTTAGAAAGCTACTGTAAAGTGTGCTCTACCAAAACGTAGGTGCAGACCAAGAAAGAGAAAGAAAGGGGTCCAACAAAGAGAAGCAAAAAAGACAAAGATGGAGGGAAAAGGAACCATCACAATGATGACAAAGTGAATAGGACGACAGCACTGCCCTGNTCAGATATGCAAGACATCAAAAATGTGCCTCCTGTTAACCATTCTTTAGAAAGCTACTGTACAGTGTGCTCTACCAAAACGTAGGTGCAGACCAAGAAAGAGGAAGAAAGGGGTCCAACAAAGAGAAGCAAAAAAGACAAACATGGAGGGAAAAGGAACCATCACAATGATGACAAAGTGAATAGGACGACAGCACTGCCCTGAACAAAGACTCCAGAAGAAATGTCACCAAGAAGATTAAATTAATAGACTACCTGATGGTCTATTATCTGGACATACTGACAGGAGATTTAGACAGGTGGAGGAGAATTTGGAGAACAAGTATATAGAAAATGATAAGAACACAGAGAGCTAAGCAAACAAACAATAACAACAAAAATGTTGTGTGAGAAAAGAAAAGTAATCATAGTACACTATATGGCTCAGCTGTGAACAGCATTTACATGGTCCTAATAATGTAAACCCTGAGACTGATTTAACCAAAGTGATACATGTATTGGGAGGATGAGGGAGAGCAGGAAGTGCAGATGTGTGGGGTCATGGGAGGTGGCTGAGTGAAAGAGAACTGTATCTTCATCTTTCACAGTGTGACATCATCAGACAATGCCTAAAATGAAAATACCAAAAAACAGTGGTATAAGCACATTATTTAGAGACAGAGGCAAAAAAGAAATAATTAAAAGATTGGAAGTGACTTATTCTAGGGAGCAGGAAATAAAGTGGAGAGTGGGATGGGAAGGCAGGGATTTCCTATTTTTCCTTGTAACATTATTTTTTTAATTAAAAAATTAAAAATCTTTGCCTCGTCAAATTATTTGGCTCTTTAAACTACAGGTACATATAACCAATAAAAATAAAAATGCAAAAAGAAGAAAAAGAAAAAGGAATGCCATTTTCGCAGGCATGGTGAATAAAGAACAATTCTCTTCATATGCAACATTTGACAGATTCTTACACAACGGCTTTCTCAGGGTCTCTGGGGAATGTCTCCAGGTTGCCTGTAATGTAGTAGAGAGAACACCACAAGGTTCCTTCGATGTGTCCGCCTTGTGCAGCCTTATGGAAATATTCGCCCGCTAAAGTCTGTAAAGAGAGATGAACAAAATGTCACTCTCATTAGTGAAGAGTCCTCCTGGCAGGGCTGGTTTCATGGGAGCCAAGGTGGTGAGGTACTTTAAGCCTGATATTATTACAGGCTTATAATTTTGGTACCTTTAAGAAAACTATGTCAAGCAATAGATCCAGGGAGACAGCCAGTCACAGAAGCTGGCCTCTGGGATGTCTGAGCTCCCCGCAGCTACTCTGTTGATTACGTTTACCCAATAAATAAGACCACATGTAACTTCGAATACCATAGCCATCTCATTTGATCCTCACATGACCCCTGCAAGCTAAATAGAAGACTATATCAGAAGTCACACCAGGTGAAAATTCAGGCGTTTGCTTTCCTAACCTTGCTTAATACCTTTCTTCAAACTCATGTGCAAAAACTGCATTTCCAGTAGAAAGGTGAGAATTAATTTATGACAATAAAAAATCCATGCTTGCAAATGTGTGGGAGGGTTACTAGACATTTGCAATGTCACATACAGGCTCCTATGTCATCAGAGAGAGGTAGAGGGAAAAAAAGTAAAACACTTAGATGGGTATACTTTCTACCGATTACTATTATTTTTCTGAGGCAGTGAATTATTGTTTTTAAT
>NW_007729446.1:161135-175541 GCF_000696425.1 Galeopterus variegatus | reverse complement strand
ATAGATCCAGGGAGACAGCCAGTCACAGAAGCTGGCCTCTGGGATGTCTGAGCTCCCCGCAGCTACTCTGTTGATTACGTTTACCCAATAAATAAGACCACATGTAACTTCGAATACCATAGCCATCTCATTTGATCCTCACATGACCCCTGCAAGCTAAATAGAAGACTATATCAGAAGTCACACCAGGTGAAAATTCAGGCGTTTGCTTTCCTAACCTTGCTTAATACCTTTCTTCAAACTCATGTGCAAAAACTGCATTTCCAGTAGAAAGGTGAGAATTAATTTATGACAATAAAAAATCCATGCTTGCAAATGTGTGGGAGGGTTACTAGACATTTGCAATGTCACATACAGGCTCCTATGTCATCAGAGAGAGGTAGAGGGAAAAAAAGTAAAACACTTAGATGGGTATACTTTCTACCGATTACTATTATTTTTCTGAGGCAGTGAATTATTGTTTTTAATGGCACTGGCTTTGGAGTCAGACAGGCTTGGGTTCAAATCCCAGCTCTACTCCTTACTAGCTGTGTGGCTAATTAACCACTCTAAACCTCATTTTCTTCAACTAAAAAATGTGGCTTCTGATAGTACCCAGCATGAATGGTTGTTGTGAGGATTATATGAGATAACATACTCTCCAGGTTTAGGATGGTATCTCACAAAGAATAATCTTCCAAGTCTCCCCCCTCCCCAAATCTGCTGCGACCACAGTCTTGCCCATCTCCATAAATGCCACCTTCACTCTTCCATCTCAGTAGATGCCAGACACCCTGTAGTCCTCCCTGACTCCTCTCCACCTCTCACACCCCACATCCAATCCATCAGCAAATCCCATTGCCTCGACCTTCAAAATATATGTACAATCCAATCACATCTCGGTCCCTCCACGGATATTTCCTGGTCTTCACCATTGTCCTCTCTCACTTGGATTCACTGCATTAACCTCCTGCTCCCACCTCGTCTCCCTTCAGGTGGTCTCTACTAGATCCAGCAAGAGCCTTTTAAAATACAGCCCTTCACTGCCCCATTCAAGACTGTCCAGCGGGTTTCCCGTTCCCTCCGAGCAAAAGCTGAATCTCATAATGACCTGGGCAGCTCCCTCCCTGGTCTTATCACGCCCCCTCCCCATCCCTCTCGCTTTCTGCTCCTGCTACTCTGACCCCTCTGAGGTTCTTCTAGCATGCCAGGCCTGCTTTACCTTCAGGGCCTTTGCCCTGGCTCTCTCCTCCTTCTGGAATGTTCTTCTCCCGGCAGCTCCCTCCCTGGTCTTATCACACCCCCTCCCCATCCCTCTCGCTTTCTGCTCCTGCTACTCTGACCCCTCTGAGGTTCTTCTAGCATGCCAAGCCTGCTTTACCTTCAGGGCCTTTGCCCTGGCTCTCTCCTCCTTCTGGAATGTTCTTCTCCCAGTTATCTACAAGATTCCTTCCGGAGTATGTACAGTGTCACCTTATCAGAACACCTTCCCTGGTCTTTCTTGTTAAATAGCATCCCCAATTTCCTCCCTCCCTGTCTTCCTCATCTGACTTTATTTCTTCCCATAACACTTATCTCCACCTGTCCTTATATTATATATTTATTCATTTATCATCTTTCTCCACCACCAGAATGTAATCTTCACAACAGCAGGGACTGTTTCTTCTGCTGATCTATCCCCAGTGCCCAGAAAAGCACCTGGCATAGGGTGGGTGTTTAATAGATTTTGACTGTAATGGTGTTTGGGTTATTAATACCATTGTCAATATTTTTATTAAGAGAGTGGGGTTCCATTTCACACTGGGGTCCAGGTCTTGACTCACTAAGTGTATAACTCTAAGTTACTTAACTTCTCAGAGCCTCAGTCTCTTACTCTAAAATGGACATAATCATAGTGGCTATTTCAGAGGACAGTTAGGATCACGTGAGACTGCATACGTGAAGTGCTCTACACAGAGGAAGTGCTCCATAGACACGAAAGACTGCCATTGTTATTATTATTGTTAGATCTGGCCTCACACTAGGCAACCCCATCTGGACTCAGCTCTCTTTGCTTCTAGTAAGATCAGGCTCGGCACCATCTCCCTCATTCCTACCTTGCATCATCACCCCTCCCCCCACCTGCCCCCAATTCAGCCTCCTCCTCCATGAAGTCTTTCCCACTGCATGGGCCTTCATTTTTGCCCTTCTCTAAAACTGTCTGGGTCATGCCATTTAGCATACACTTGGCACTTGGCTAAATGCTATCCTTTGATCTTCACTGTTTCGTCTTCCTAACTGGACCCCTGAGCTCCTTGAAGACAGGGTCTGTGTCTCAGGTTGTGCCTTTACCCCGCACAGCACCTAGTCCAGGCTGGGCCCACAGCACATCTTTCACAAACACTTCCTGATCGAGTGAAGGGCCAGCTGCAGAGCTGGTTGGTCTCAAGTCTTACTCACTTGATTTCTTCCAGGAACTCCAGGGAAAATGCCATCCAAATACAGAACTCCAAGATTATATGATGCATCTGGGTTCCCCATTTCCTCTGCTTTTAACCAGTACTTTGCTGCTTTTGTGTAATTTTTCTTGAATTTGTGATAATACCATCCCAGGCCATTGACTGCCTGATGCAATCCCTGAAATTTCAGAACAAGAAAGAAATTAATTTTATTTTTTTTCCTAATGAAATCTAAAGAGATCTAGAAGCAATTGTAGAAGCATTCTGCTTGAGTTTGAGCAAAACCTTCCCTTTCTCTTTTTGGGGGCAGATGGCACTAAAGAAAAACTAAGTGCTAGGAAACAGGAGCCCGCCTCAGAGTCTTCCCAGGTGGAATTCGCCTGGCTGCTGCTGGGATTTCTGCTTTCTGGCTCAACAGTGATGCTGGCCCCCAAATCATCACTTGGCTCCTGTGGGCTCTTATGCAATGCCCTTGTCTGCAAAAGGCCTCTTATCACCCTGCAGTATTAACAGTGCCTTTGAAATTCATGAGTGCTCACTGCAGCAGGAGGCTTAAAACCTGCCCTGGCTGGGACAGTTCCTAGGTGACTCGCCTAACCATCTGTTGATTCCTCTGCCCACACCGACAAACCCTCCGAGGGAAGCAGCCATGACATCCTGCATGCAAAGCACAGGTGCTTTGTGACTGCTTGGCATCCCTAGTTCTGACAGGGGGGTCAGAGTCTGGGAGGAGCTGAAGCAGAAGGAAGGGTTGGAAAAGGGAGGAGGGTTTCAGAACCGTGTCTAAACCTGGAACTGGCACCAGAGAAGGGCCCATTCATGTCAATCTAGCCTCAAGCCTTCTTGTTCTTGCTGAATTCATTCTAGCAGGTACTGTCATTTGGTTTGCCCAGATGCCTTCACTCGCTTCCAAGTGACAGCCTCCAGCCTGGTTGTTGAAAGCTTAGGAGCCCCCGTGAGACCCCTGTGTGCATACCCGTGCACACAGTGCTCTCATTCCTGTCTTTCTGCCAGACCCACAAGACCATGAGCAAACAGGGGAAAAGGGAGTATTAGGGGCAAACAGTGCCCTCACATCTGTAGACCTGTTAAGTCAAAGTGTGGAACCAAATTTCTTTAGCCTCCTCTTTCACCACGGAAGAATGGGTGTCCCTGAACAGATGCCGAGATTCCAGCCTGCAGCCTTTTCAGTCTGCGGTGGCCCCTAAAAGGCTACACCTCCTAGTCTTTATGTTGTAATCTGGAGGCCAGAAAGACTCAGAGAAAGAAACTAGCAAAGCCCATTAGAATAGAAGCTCCATGAAGGCTGGATCTTGGTTTTTATCCCAGGTACAGAGCAGGTACTCAGTAACTATTTAACAAGTGAATAAAAGCCACTCTTGGAATACTGATGTTGAACAAAGTGAAATCCAAATCCTGCACCCTCAGGATCTAGAGTAGGGCTCACATCCACAGGTCCCCAAGATATTTGACTTTAGAGTGCTACTTGGGGAAGCGTCAGTGCTGCACATCCAGTCATGAACATGTTGTTCTAGAGCTTAGTACAATGTAAGCTCCCAGTGAGTATTGCAGAATGCATTTTGGTGAAGCAATAGACCAGGTCATACTATACAGTGGCAAGAACCAGCTTTGGAAAAAGCCTACGGAAGGTACAAATCAAAATGGCTTTTGCTAGTGCTTGCCTCCAGAGGCCACAACCTCATTCACATGCACCTGTCATCACTCAAAACATTTTCAGAACTCTTCTTTAGGGCTTGCATTGGGACCTAGTACAGGAGCCCTACAAGGTATTCTATCTTGCTGCTTAATTCTCATAGTTTGTTCTGAGTGTTTACTCAGCTCAATGAACAGATATGCCTCCATCTGACTTTTATCTAGTTCTAAAAATCATTTAGGGCTTGCATTGGGACCTAGTACAGGAGCCCTACAAGGTATTCTATCTTGCTGCTTAATTCTCATAGTTTGTTCTGAATGTTTACTCAGCTCAATGAACAGATATGCCTCCATCTGACTTTTATCTAGTTCTAAAAATCAGATTATATGGAACCTTCAGCCCAGTGGCTGACAAAGAGTAGGGGCTGTTGGGACCCAGAAAGCGATACCCCAAAGTGAAAGCCTCAGAAGCAGCTTTGAAAGCAAAGTTTTCCTCTGACCTTCTCCTGCCTTCCTGTCTGTCAGCCTTATTCTCCCCTGAGACAAGCCATAGAATCTGGAATCCCTCTTCCCCAAGGCAGGTCATAGACACACTCTAATCTTCCCTCCTGCCTTTCTGACTTGGAGCTGGCCATAAAGAATTTCCCTGATCTACCTTGTCTGATTGCAGTCAGATGACCCCCATTCCTGGAGGAAGGAATGCTACACAGAGAGGTCAAGAATCTGAACAGACAGGCCTTGCTGTCTATTAGCATTAGGTCATATCTTTCTTGTCCAATCACATTTCTACACAGCTGTTCTTGCCTCACAGAACCTAAGCATAAAAGTGGCCAGTTTTCCCTATATCTCTGGGTCTTCATTCTGAAGGCTCCCACATCACATAAAACTATAATATAATAAAAGATGTTATGCCTTTTCCTCATATTAATCTGTGTTTATCAGTTGATTTTTCGGAGAATCTTCAGGAGGTTAAAGGGGATGTCTTCCCTTGGCTCCTACAGGCTTTAATAAGTCCTCGCCGAGTGAATGAATGAGAATCAAACAACACTTTTAACAACATGACTACTTCAGGCCCTAAAACTGCATTTCCTCAATACTTACCTAGGCTCTGCTAAAAATCCATTCAAAATAAAGCACATTAGACATCAATTCACCACCAGGATGGCTAAAGAGATGCAAATTTCACTCCTGTGGGGAAACCCCCTCACTGCCCCATTTTACGGTGCTCTGGAACCAAAGACCTCAATGACGACCGTTAAGCTGTGTTTCTATTTCTGCCCTATCAGTTGCATTGGGGTCAGGAGCTGGGGCTCTGGAGAATCTTCAGGAGGTTAAAGGGGATGTCTTCCCTTTGGCTCCTACAGGCTTTAATAAGTCCTCGCTGAGTGAATGAATGAGAATCAAACAACACTTTTAACAACATGACTACTTCAGGCCATAAAACTGCATTTCCTCAATACTTACCTAGGCTCTGCTAAAAATCCATTCAAAATAAAGCACATTAGACATCAATTCACCACCAGGATGGCTAAAGAGATGCAAATTTCACTCCTGTAGGGAAACCCCCTCACTGCCCCATTTTACGGTGCTCTGGAACCAAAGACCTCAATGACTACCGTTAAGCTGTGTTTCTATTTCTGCCCTATCAGTTGCATTGGGGTCAGGAGCTGGGGCTCACATAATCAGGTGCCCTCTTCCTGGGTTACATGCCCTCTTGACAACACAGAGACAATGGGCAAAAATCAGCATGGTTACTTTACAAGTCTTCATCAATAAGGTGAATATTGGCAGCCTTGGGAATGGAGGAACTCAAGACCCAAAAGGGCTATGAAGTGCCCTGTCAAGGTGGAGAATTACAGTGGCTTCTACAAATCTGTTTATTTGCACATCTGTGTGCATGCATGCGTGTGCATGTGTGAGTGTACATGTGTTGGGCATGTGCATGTGTGTACATGTGTGTGCATGCCCCCCAGCAAAATATTATAGTCTCCATTACAGTGCTGCATAGAAACTAGCTGATTTGAAGATACTATTGAAACATAAGTAGTGACGAAAGCAAAATAATCCCTAAATCTAGCAATAAACTTGATAAACAGCCCCTTAGCAAAGCACAAGAAGCAAATGGGAATTGGACATGACAGGGTTAACCTTCAAAGAAACTAGGTTTTCGGTTTTCCTGATTCAATGGCATTTCTCCCCATTCAATTTCAAGGAGCCCTGCTGCTTGTTATCAGGGCAGCTCCTGATTATAATTTTAGCCTTCAAACAAAATCAGCCCAAATTCTATTGACTGGAAGGTGAAATTAGCTTTTGAATTTTGCTGTTCCCATTGTGGCAAATTTCTGTATGTATTGTAACTCAAAAATGACTAATCACTGCAAGGCCAGGTGACCCCTCCCCATCCCATTTCCACCTTGGGGCTTTGTAGGAAGAGGCTGTCCATTTCCTCTTCTAGACTTGGGAGCGTGGATGTAAGAGGTGAAATTGTTTGCTCTGACAATATGCATGCGTTACCTTGGAAGCCGCTTTCTTCATCAGCTCTAAGGCAAGCCGTCTGTTCTTTTTTACTCCTTGACCCTAAACATTGATAAACAGCAATGATTATGAAGAAAATAAAACCAACATGCACTCAAAGCCATCACACAGATACACCAACACTCGATAGAAAATACTTACAAATAAAACCCTAACCTTCTTAATTTAAACCCAATCTTAACAATTTCTGTATGCAGTGTTTTTCCGTTATCATCATCATCATCATCATTATCGCTTGTGTTTGTGGGAGCAGAGGCGACAGACCTCAACCTCCCAGCTTTACAGAGATCACTGTGTGAATCACATTCCCATCAATCCACAGGTAATGTTGGGGGCTGTGAATCAGGTTAAATGAGCTTGCTCATCCTGGATGCTTTCCTCTGGGGATTATCTCATTTGCCAGCCAGATAAAGCACTTTATCTGTGCTGGACAGTCAAGAGGTAGGCTGTCGTTTGCAGCCATCTCCCATCTTGGCTGGAGTCCCCAGAGTGGAACATTGTGGCTTCAGAACAAGCTCGAGAACTAGCTGTGAAGGAGATAGGTCTCTGCGGAATCAGTTGCCTCAGATGAAACTAACAGAAACTAACAAGTATCTTCCAGCAAAATCAAGATTTTCCAGAAGAGGCAGTGTGTCCACCACAGAGAGAAACGGGCTTTGGGGTTCTTGTAACAGAAGAGGAACTCTGTGGACCACACTGAGGTGTATGGAGAACCATGTGAGGAAATGGTGGGTCCGAGGCTGGGACAGAAGGTCTGGTAGTGACAATGCCAGGCATGGGGAGCCTGCTGAAAATGGCTGCTGCTTCCAAACTCACTTGGAATTACTGACACCCCCATCCACCACGGGCCTCATGGGGTCCTCCTGGACTCAGACACAGCGGTTGACAGGATGACATGTGATATGAATGTGAGAGGGCTCTGCAAATTTGCAATGAACACAGGTATTAACTCTACTTAAATGCTTAGCTCTACAGTAAACGGAGATAGCACTAGCAAACATTCTTGTGTTAACATGGGCCAAGCTCTGTCCTATCCTATCCAATCCTCGCGATAACCCCACCCAAGGTGCTGTGTTATTCCCATCTAAGAAACTTGCTCAGAGTCACACGTGAGAAGTGGAGGCAGGATTTGAACCCAGAATCCACGCTTATAACTACCATGCTGAATTTTCTCCTGTATGTTTCAGTTCATAACCTCCTTGAAGGATACAGGAAACACACAGGATATGCTTGATTTTATATTTTTCAGGACTCAAAATAAAATTGTGAATCCAACAAAAGATTAAATTACATCCTACAAGGTTCTACTTTAACTTACCTATTTGATAAAACCACTGAACTGAAGCAAAGTGGAAGATAAAATATTTTTCAGAAGTGCACCGTGACTTCATTTAATTAGAGAGGAAGAAAGGAGAGAAAAGGACATAGAAGGATACTTGAGATAACTGCACGGAAAAAGAAACAACCTTTTTGAACTTCTGGAAGAGCATCAAGAGAGACCAGAATCACAGAATGTTAGAAACTGGTCGAATTCAAAGTTTATCTTCTCTAACTTTTTTGTTTTGAAGAAATAAAACTGGGGCCCAGAAAGGCTGACTTATCTATAGCCCCCAGTTAGAACTGCAACTACAATCCAGATATTCTGATTTCTAGGATAGGGATATTTCCAGTATACTTGCTATTTAATCAGAAGTGAGATGATTTCTTTTTTTTTTTTTTTTCCTTTTTCCGTGTCCGGCAACGGACCGCAACCCTCAGTGTCGCCCCTGTACCGGACCGGGACCGGCAACGGGATCGCAGCCCTCGGTGTTGCTCCCGCGCCTCGCTCAGCCAGTGAGCGGGAACCAGTCTGTATGTGGGATCCAAACCCTCGGCGGGAGCGCCGCCGCGCTTCCCAAGCGGCACACTATAGCAGTGCGCCACCGGGCCGGCCGGAGAAGTGAGATGATTTCTTGCACAAAGACTGTGCACTATACACGAATCTGAGTAGTACTGGAAGTTGTTAAATGAGAGAAATGAATGTCCTGGTACATAGTAAGTGCTCAGTAACTATCCACTGGATGAAGTGATGGAGGACAGCTGTTGCAGGTCAAAGTCAAAGCTGCATCCTCATGTGGATGCAAGATGGGGTGCACCTGACTGCCTCGGACAAACCACACCATCGTGCTGGTGCCATCCTCGCCTACAATAAGCCAGGTGTCCACACACAGCCAAATTGCTCAGTGCTGTCCTCTACATTTGGAAAGCCCATTTCCTGCATGGGATTCTTTCACATGGAATATACTTGAAGAGATCTCCTAACTACAGGTAAATCTTTCCTGAGATGCTGCTAAAGAGCTTCCTGCATTGCACCAAGAGATAACTTAGCTGCAATGCAGGAAAACCCAAAACAGAAACAAAAACCTTTAAGGTTTGGGAATTCGGACCCTAAGGAAACATTACGTAACCTCCAGAGTCTTTTTTTTTATGTATTTGCCTCTGTCTGATGGGTACCTTCATCTTCTCCACCCTTTGGACAGTGACCCACCCCGACTCTGTGGACAAGTGCTGCTGCTCTGTGCTATCTGTCCTCTGTCTTCCCCTCCAGTGTATGAGCCCCTGAGGTCAGGAATGTGGCTCAGGCATCTGTGCGTCCCTACGACTCACACAGAGCCTCACACTCTGCAGCCCCGAGTGAATGCTTATTGAATAAATACACGAATGCACTAGTATATGGCTAAGATTCAATTTCTATGTTGATTCGACAACTGGAAAGAGAAGATCCAGGCTCTCAATTTGGAAACCATAACAATCAATAGGTTTTCAGACTCTGATAGGATTTAGAGGGTTAGAAATGTAGCAAAAGTCATGGTTGTTAATCAGTGAGTGGCCACAGCTGTGATTCTGGAGATGGGCCTGGCCACGTGAGTACAAGTCCCTGTTTAAAGACACTGACTATTTGGGAGCAGCTGCTTTCTTTGGCAGTGGACATAGGGTCCGAGTGTTTCCTTATCAAAGCCAAAGCTTTTTACTTTTCCAAGAATCATGAATTTATATCTCTGTGTGTGGGGATGAAGACCACAGACTATAAAGCCAGACTGCCTGGATTCCAGTCCCACATCTGAGATGAACCAGCTGGGTGACATTGGGCAAGTTACAAAGCCTTTCTGTGCTTCTGTTTCTATATATAAATGGCGATTGTAATACACTAAGGAATTTACCTTATAAGCTGTTTGTGAGAATTAAATATTTTAATGCATGTAAAACAGGTAACAAGCACTCAATCAGCATGAACGATCATTATCTCATAGAAGACACACAGCACTTTATAGTTCTCAAAGCCCATGGGTTATGCTGTGTCATCAAATCTGTGGTCACTCCATCATCCCATGAGAGCAGATGATGCCACGGACATACATGATGGTTACAGAGGTGGGACTTTAATGCCTGTCCTCTGTCTCCTAGGCTCCCCCCCCCCCAAATTATCTCATTGTCTTAAAACCAAGTCTTTGTTTTCATCAGCAGGACTGTTAGGATCCAGCCCAAATACATGCTTTGTTTAAGCTGTAATTCAATGAGAACTATGCTTGGTGGCAAACTTGCGGCAACTGTGGGGGCTGGTGGCCGTGTACCAATCCACAAAATACGAGTGTCTCCTCCAGAATGTTACTGTTCTTGCAAAAGCAAAGAGAGCCTAGATGCCAAACATAAGACTAATGATTAAAAATGAGACCAGGGAACTGCTTCTGATTCTGTCTTTTTAGCCAATGTCCCCTTCCATCAAGATTGACGTAAAGATACACTAAGTTTCTTCAGTTACAGACACCCTGTTTGCCTGCACACCCACGGGAAACTGCTCAGGAAGTCTGATAAGAATTGCACAACTGCAGCACGGATTCAGTGATTCTCACCTTGAATAACACAATGGCATAGTCATATATTAACGCGGGGTCCTCGGTCTCCAGGGCACCCTTGGCATACCACTCGATCGCAGCCTCGGGATTCTTGGCCACGCCTTGCTGCCCCCAGAATAGCATCTGGGCCAACCGTTGCTTAAAGACAATAGCAATTTAAAGCAATGACTTTCCTGTGTAATGCTTAATATAAGACTTTAAAAGGTGGGAGGACAAACCTAGTTTATAATGTTTTATATCGAGAACCAAGAATTAGCTAGACACGCTTTATCTCCCAACTGGGGGGCCAGATCCCTAAAGGTGGATTTGTATAAATAGGAGTCCTTAATACAAGTGGAAAATGGTGTGTGCGTGTGTGTGTGTATCTACTGCACCCAGGGCCAGAGCTGGAGGGAACCTGGAAGAACTTGGTCAATGATCACAACTCTCTCCTGTCCTCACATGCCTGCTCCTCTGGGAGGTATTGCCCATATATTTGGCCCGGTGATTGGCGAGGAGGTCTCTGCACATCCGTATCACTCAGGGCATCCCGCTATAGCACTTATCTCTTATCACGTCATGTGTGTGCATGGCTGGCTCCACCAGCAGACTTGAGACTGGGAGCTCACAGGAGAAAAAAGGAACCTCAAGATGCAATCTGTCTTTGCTCTCGTTCCCTCGGCCCCCACCCAGCAGAGCTCAGCAGAAGCTCACAGAAGCTGCTTAACAAAGACTTGCTGGATGGAGGAAGGAAGATGGGCCCATCATTAGGAAACTTAACACAAGCTCTAGAGCCCCCAGGAAATGGCTCTGGCAGTGCTGTTTCCAGAGCAACACATTGGAATTCCTGCCTGCACTGGAAAGACTGCAGGCTAGGATGGGTACCAAGAATGGGGCCAGGCGCCACATGTGTTCACATTCTGGCCCCAGGTGGGGCCCTTATTGCCTTTCCTTCTTTCTTGGTTCTCTTGTCTCCTTCTCTTCCCCGCCCCCCTAAATACTCATAACTCATAGCAAAATATCTCCTGCAATGTTGGAAAGATCTCTACAGACAGGTGGGAGAACTGTTACAAAAGAGTTTCTGAACCATTTGCTTTGTAAATGCCTTTGATTTTCTTTCTTTCCCTTTCCCATCCCTGGTCTTCTGCCTCCTTAGCAGCCCCAGAGGCTCCTCATGACAACATTGTGCTTGCTGGGAGCACTAAGCAAAAGCTAAATCCATCATTTAGGAAGGAGGCTTCCTCTGGTGCAATTAGCCTTAGCAAGCCCCCATCAAGGGCTCGTCTTCATAGTGAAATCAAAGTCAGGAATCAGACAGAGGATGTTTCCCCAGCCTCTGCCCTTTCTCATGCCTCTTAAAAGTCCATCCAAAAGACAAGGGATGATCAAGAGACCAGGTTGGTCCTAACATGCTGTGATGATTTTCTATTGGCCTCCTAGCTGAATGCATGGCTTCTTCTCAAGGCCCAACTAATCTTTCCTGCACCTCATGATGCTTCTTGCTTTTCTATTGAATGCACCAAAATATTTGATGGTAGTCTTTAGAGCTGCTCATAAATATTGTGGCACTCTCCTTCTGGACGGGTGGCAGCACCATGCTCTGGCCTACTTGAAGTCACAACGGGCCGTGTGACTCTCTTTGGCCAGGGAAATGCGAGCAGTGACTTGTGCTGCTCCTGAGCCAAAGTGCAAAGAGCCAGCCTGTGACGTGCCACGGCTGTGCCTCTGTCAGGTCGGGCTCCTAGGGGACTGTGCAAGCAGAGTCCCTGCCTACCCCCATGGGAGATGTAGAGTGAGCAGAAAATACACCAGTGTGGTCTGAAGCCAGGGGGAGGTTTGGGATGTTTTGTTACTGCAGCATAGCTTGGCCCATCCTGGCTGACAGAACCTTCAAGGTCAGCCACCGCACTGTACCTGAGCTGCTGCATTGCCGCGGGTCGCTTCGTGCTTCAACCACATGAAGACGTCTCCATCTTCTTTGGTTTGTACCTTGAGGATTTCGTCATCTTTTAGTCGAATTGTTTCAACATATGCCTAGGAAGGAAGGAAATATCCAAATGATAGGGACACGCAAAAGACGTGACATTATTCTTAAATTAGCAATTGCTCAAGCAAAAAGAATCTGAATAATTGAAATATGAGGTGGGCCTGCAATGACAGAAGATAAAATTCCCTTAAAATAAATGTACCACATCTCACATATCTAAATGGGTGTCTGTTCCCATCAAAGTGTATGCCTTGGAAGGCCAAAATTATTTCCATTTCTACTTCTACTGCTCAACCTTTTCTGAAGTCCACTTTGTGCCACTGATTTTAGAGCCAGATTACACACATACAGCAGCAAAAACGGTGAGTCAATATTTTCTAGGTATAACCTTATTTTTTATCCTAGAGTCTTACTGGCCTGCATGAAAACCCCCTTTTATTTTGAAGGCTCAGCTCCAAATACCTTTTGGCTATTTCCAAAAATTAAATCTACTCTGGAAAGAAGAGGATGAGTTAACACTGAGTATGCAAGAAAGAACGTGCTAGAGGCACTAACGATGAACCCAAAGGGAAAGTTCACAAAATGTTTTGAATTTGCACGCAGTCTCCCAGGTATCTGACTCCTTTGAAGAAATGATTCATTGTGATGTATAAATTTGGGTTGTTTATTAAAAATCGGGTCCTGTTGTTTCACAGTCGCCCCTTAGAAATATGAAGTCTATCTAACAGTGCCATGAGGGAGTTAGGAGAGGGTGTTCCATCCCCAGCACAAGCACAGGCAGATGGTGAAAAAATAGGATCTGGACTAATTTGGGAAAGAAGCCTCAGAGAACAAGGAGTCAGGCCTGATTTCCCTTCTGACCCTCTTTGTTAGACAGTTAAGTAAAGTACTTAGAGTCATAAATTCTATAGCTGTGTCAATCCAGGGGTCCTTTTCAAAAGCCTAGGGGGCTGAGACTTGGAGACTGTGCTAGGCTCAGAACCTAGCAGGTTTCCATTCCTGCTGGATGTCTAACCTTGGGAGGCCACCGAGCTAAGAGCAACAATTAGAATAATAATCGCCACTATCTTTTACGGAAACCAACTATATGTCAGATGTTTAACAAATGTTTTTCATTTAATCCTCACAACAAGGCCGTGACCCAGGTCACTGCCCCGATTTATAGGCAAAGAAACTGAGGCTCAGAAGGTGAAACCATGAACTCAGGTCACATTATAGGGCTGGCCCTGGAAGCCAGGCTGGCTTGACTCTTAAGAGAGCTCTTCCCGCTCCCACGTGATGTCGCCCTCTAGCAAGAAGACCCTGGAATCCAGTCTGGGCACAAGCTACTCCATCTGGTGTACCCTTTGCCAACAGCATGGTCACCACGTACAGATGGCACCCATGAGTGGGCACTTCAGCTCAAACCCCAGGAGACGCTCTGTCTTTTGTGACGAGCCTGGAATTGGGCTGATGAGGAATTCGTAAGTGGAGAGTTTTCATTCGTCTGGGGAGTTGGGGTATTTAGATTTTTGGTTGTTTTTCTTCTCCTTGTTTTATTTCTTCCTCCTGCTCCTTGTCATGGGATTTGAATGAAAGACATAACACATGAAGACACAGTCCCCACCCTGCAGGGATTTACCCTCTTTGGTCTTTCTGCCCCTCTCTGGCAGTGATAACAGAGCACAATAACCATCATGCACGGAGTGCCAGGCACTGTTCTAATTGCTCATCAATCTCTGTAACCTAATAAGACAGTCACCATCAAGTCCCCATTTCACATATGTAAAAACTGAGGCCCAGAGAGGTAAAGTCACTTGCTCAAGGTCACAGATATAGTTGTTCAAACTGAGGAGTCAAATCCAGATGGGCTGATGTGGGGCCCCCACCCCTCACCCAGCTTTGCCCTCCTGCCAAGGACACTTGCATCTGGGAGGAAGCTAATGGTGGCCTGTCTCACCAT
>NW_007729446.1:158036-160105 GCF_000696425.1 Galeopterus variegatus | reverse complement strand
GCAAGTTCTTTAGCTTCACCAAATCTCAGTGGCACATCTGTAAAATGAGAGTGACACTCATGCTGACCTCAGGGTTGCATGAGAATTAAATGAGACTTTTTACGAGAGAGTTTAGCGAGTGCCTGGCACTGGGCACTCATCACTTCTTAGGGCCTCCGTTCATTCTAATGTGTAAAAGGCTGACAGCAGTTTAGAACGATAGCCCTCCGACTGGTATTTGCAGGTTTGTACAGCTCAAAGCCTAATATGGTGGGGATAAAGATCTACCTCACAGAATCCTATGCTTTAGAAAATGGGAGGATAGAATTTGGGGAGCTAGTGCTGGGGCTGAAACACTCTGGAGCGCTCATGGTCCGTGCTGGGCTCTCTTCAGCACTCGGCATGTGGATGAACTCCTCCATGCTATAACCACCTGGGAGGTGCAGACCATCACGGTGCCCATCTTGCAGGACAGAAACTGAGACAGAGGAGAGCAAATTATCCAACATTTCACGCCCAGTGAAGAGCAGCCTGGAAGCTGAACCCAGGCAAATCTGGCCCCGGAGCCGCACCACACTACCCAGGCCGGGGGTGGGTTGCTCTGCCACAGTTCTGGGGTCACCACAGCAGCACTGGGCACTGTGCCGGAGCCACATGTCTGGGGCCTTCTGTAAAAGCTGATCACCTGCAAAGACATCTGAAGAAGCAAAGACCCTTAAGGGGAACAGCTTTCGGTTGTTCACTCATTCAGACTTTGTTTTTGTGACCAGAAAATGATGCTTTGGATGGCAAAGCAGCCAAGCCAGGGAGAAGTGGTTGCCTGGAGGAGTGACAGCCATAGCGGGGTGGGGGAGGGCGTGCGGGGCCAGTGGACGTTGGCAGGAACCAAGAGTCCTGCACTGACCAGTTCTGGGATCATCCATGGTTTCTGTGGGGGTGAGAGGGGGGTCTTTTGTCGTTGCTTTATAAAACCAGCATCTCTAGAAGTTCCTATCTTATGCTGCAGGGTCAAAACCTGCTGAGCAGGTCACAGGACGCCCAATGTCTGGAGACTCTGCCATCCTCTGACCACCAGGGACCAAGCCCCAGAGAAGGCCCACACCGTCCAGAGGTGCTGACGCTCCTGTGCTTTGCTCCGTTCCCTGTAGTCAGCCTGCAGCCTACAAAGGGCAGCGTTCATACCAGATCTGCTGTCTGCCATTGATCACAGAGGGAAGAGAAGGGGGTGGGCACAGAGAAAGGAAGGGAGGAAGGGAGAGAAAGGAGAGAGAGAGAAGGGGGAAGAGAGAGAAAGGAAGAGCAACAGAGAGAAAGAAAAAAGGGGAGGGAGGGAGTGGGAGAGAGAGAGTGAGAGAGGAGAAGGAGGAAAAGAGAAAGAACAGAAGAGAAGGAAGAAAGAGGAAGAGAGGACAGAAGAGAGATAAGGGGGAGGAGGGAAGGGAGGAGGGGAGGAGAGGAGGAGGGAGAGGAGAGAGGAGGGAGAGGAAGGGAAGGGAGGGAGAGGAACGGAGGGGAGGAGGGAGAGGTGGGAGAGGAGGAAGGGAGGAGGGAGAGAGGGAAGGAAAGCAAGAGGGGGGAGGGAGAGAAAGAAGGGGATGAAGAAAGGAGACAATGAAAGAAGAGGTCAGGAAGGAAAAAACCTGTATTTTTGCAGCTGTGGAGTGAAGGTTCTCAGAAGCCTCAGGTTTTCCAGAAGCATCTGTCTTCTCTGGAGTTGTGAACTGTAACAGTTCAGCCAGCCCCCCTGAGAATTCAGGAGCAGGCCTGGCAAGAGCAAGGGGCATTTCCATAGCCTACATTTAAACCACTCTCCTCCACCAGCTTCCTTCAGGGCCTGGCGGGACCGCCAAGAGGAACCTGCCTCTCAAAGAAATTTAGCACCAGCTCTAATGTTTGATTGCAACGGGAGTGTGTTTTCTTGGTTGAAATTCGACATTTCAGGGATTTTAAAGTAAGAATGGGGAAACATCAGCTGTAAGAGTGGAGCGACAGGGAAGCAAGGTTCCCCCAGTGTAGGATGTCCCCTATAAAGGTGGCGCTGAGTGCAGGGAGGCAGAGTTTGAGACCAAGTGCTCTGGGGACCTGCCGTC
>NW_007729446.1:99555-157185 GCF_000696425.1 Galeopterus variegatus | reverse complement strand
AGGAATCCGTGGGAAATGGGGTGTGGAGAAAGCAAACAGGCCGAGGAGCCCAAGTCCAGGAGGCCTAAATGGCATGCACGGTGTGGCCAAAAGTTTGTGTTGTTGGAGCTGGCAGGCCAAGCGGGAATTGTTACGAGTTGCAGTTGGGAGGTGGAGAGAAACCAGATCAAGGAACACCTCATATGCCCCATGACAGCTGCACTTAGTTCTTCTGGGTCAATACTTCCCAGCCTTGGCTGCACATTACGATCATCTGAGGAGCTTTTAAAATATACATAGGCTGGTTAGCTCAGTTAGTGCTGATAACACCAGGGACTAGGGTTCAGTCCCTGTACTGGCCAGTCTCAAAATATATATAGAGAGAGAGAAAGAGAGAGAGAGAGAGAGACACACACACACATACACATGCATATATGCATATCATATGCCTGGGCCCCACCCTTCGATAAGACTCCCTGGGGTGGAGCCTGTGCAGAGGTGTTCCTTAGGCCCCAGGTGATTCTGACGCTCAGGTAGGTTGAGCAGGTCTTCTGTTGTCTACTGTTGACAACACACACGGCGTGAGAAGAGGATGGGAAGAGACAAGACTGGTGACAGAAAGACCAGTGAGGAAGCGTATTAGCTTGTGAGGGCTGCCACAGACCAGAAGGCTCGAGCAACAGAAATTTATTGTATCACAGCTCTGGAAGCTGGAAGTCCAAGATCAAGGTGTTGGCAGGTTTGGTCTCTCCGGAGGCCTCTCTCCTTGGCTTGCAGATGGCCGTCTTCATAACCACCCTGTACTTACATGGTCGTCCCTCTGTATTGTCTGTGTCTTAACCTCCTCTTCTTAGAAGGACACCCGTCCTATTGGATTAGGCCCCACCCTAATGGCTTCATTTTAACTTAATCACCTCTTTAAAGACCTTATTTCTAAGTATGATCACAATCGGAGGTACTGGGGATTGGGACTTCAACATACAAATTTTGAGGGGACACAATTCAGCCCTAACAGGAGGCTCCTGCAGCGGCTCAGGGGAGAGAGGAAGGGGGACAAATTTAGGTGGTGGCAGCAGGGAGGGACACAGGGAGGAGAAATTGGCATGTGAAGCCGTTGGGGGCGGTTAACAGACAGGACAACGGGGGGAATCCCAGATGATGCCCCAGTGTCTAGCAGGGACGGCAGTGTCACCGGCTTTGGTGCATGCAGGGAGTGGGGAGCAGATGTTGGGCTTCCCTTGTGGTATGTGTAGATGGGAGTTTGTAAGAAACGTCTCAGCTGAGTTAAGAGTCTGAGTGTCATCGGCAGCGGAGGGCAGCTGGAAGCAGGGTTGAGGACGGGACCCCGGCCCCTCTCCCAGAAGGTGTAGAGAGAGATCGGAAGGCTGGGGCCCAACCTTAAGGAGCAGCAACTTTGCAAGAGTGGGAGGCATGGGAGAAACTCAGTTGTGATGAAGCCACAAGAACATACAGAAACACTACCCATCTGCCTTCTGTTTAACCCGAAGCAGAGTCCCACTAAATCATAAAGAAGTGATGCGGAGCAAGATTGCTAATGAAGAAGATGAGACAATGTGAACCACCAGTTACATAAAAGAGAAAGTGAAACAAGAATCAAGGAAGGAGTTATCAATGGATCCCTGGTTTGTTAATTAGGGGTCTGGCTTTCTATATCTCCTCGTTTGCTACATTATGCTGGTGAATTAATAGATCTCTCCACAAAAGGACATTTAAATCAACGTATGAGACCTGCTTAAATTCTGAAGAAGCCATTAATTACCCATTCTTAAGAAAACGAGCACTGACACAGCTCCTGTAACTGGGTAATTCCTATCTGTGATTCTTAATTGTACGACTTTTCAGCTGCAAGACGGATCTTTTCTATCCACCTCCTCTGGTTCTGACCAATTAAACATTTCCTTTCATAATCATAACATTTCCTATGCCAATTCTTCAAAAGAAAAGGAGCTTGTTAGCAACATACCATTTCCCATTGCTAATTTATGCTGAATTAGAATTCTTATAAGTATAATACTCATATATACATATAGGACACTATTAACATATTCAGGCTTAGTAGAAAGACAACAACAGTATTATTTTGTAGCTTGATTTTGTACAATTGGTTTTATTTTGAACAGTTCTTTTTTAAAAAGACTTTTTCAAATAGTAAGTTGATCCCTGTCAAACTGCAGTCAAATGTTGCACGTAGCTTCTATGCACTGAGAAAATACATGTACAAATGATAACAGTGTATAACTTTATTCAAAAGGAATCATTATTTTCTAAAGGAATAAGAATATCTACACGGACAGGTTTTTGGTGCTTTACAGCTTGACTCATGAGTCATTTATTTCATAACCATACAGTGGCCACTGTAGATTTTTTTTTCCAGAAACCATCTATTCCCAAACATCAGAGCTTAAGTTTTCTGCACTGTGGGTTTCTGAGCACAATCTAGGAGCAGAGCTGGGGACCAGTGGTCTGGTTCCTAGCTGGCTGCTCAGCCTATGGTTTAACAGTCCTGACCTAGCCAGGCCTGTCTCTCAGGCCTGCTCACCAAGCAGGGGAAAATTAAGTTTATGGTACCGACCAAGGCCAGATCCAGCTGTGCAGCTATACATAGTCTGTGGCTGCACAAATGCAGCTGCCCCATTCATGTATATACTGCCTATGGCAGAGTTGAGTAGTTGCAACAGACCAAGGCCAGATCCAGCTGTGGAGCTATACATAGTCTGTGGCCGCACAAATGCAGCTGCCCCATTCATGTATATACTGCCTATGGCAGAGTTGAGTAGTTGCAACAGGAGCTGTACAGGCAAAGCCTAACATATTCACTACCTGACCCTTTAACAGGAAATAATGGCTGACTGCCGGTATAGACTATTTGCACTTCTCAACTCAACCACCTTAAGTGCTATGACCATTGAAACATCTTAAATTGTACCTGGAGAAAGAGAATATATACAATTATATTCTAAGAAGCCATTCACCTCATTGTCTACTCCCTCTTGATGTAGGTCTGCATCCTCAAGAGGCAGCTTTCCTTTTATTCCTGCACTATCACCTCTACTTAGAGCCTTCTATTCCCTGTTCTCAAAGAAGTCTGGAAACACCACCAGCTGGTCTAATGTAACAGGTGATGGTTTTTTGGCAGATGTGAGCCACTGATTTCTTTGCCCAATGAGTCAGTAAGATTTGGGAGCCTGTTGTCAGTCACCCAAGAGCACTGAGCTAGCCCGGGATGGGGACAGACATTTCTCAAGCTCTCAGCAGCAGGAACACAGCTGAGTATGGAGCTTGCTTCTGTGTATCGTAGACCCTGCTTGCTCATTACATATTGATAGGACCTCAGAGCTAACCGCCTCCTCTCAATGTGACCCAATCTGTCCTAGCATCTCTGACCCCTCCATTTTGCATGATACTGAAAGAAAAACAAGATGGCTATGTCTCTGAAATACATTTTTTCCAAAATCAAAATCTATCTAGGGCCAAGTCTGCCCTTCACATACCAGTCCTCCCACTCATGAGAATCTTTTCATGCCTAGATGTAGGACTGTACCTCCGTCAGTCTGAGAACACAGTCTCCTGATTGTGAGTTGGAAAGTGCAAGAAAGCTTTTCTCTCCATTTGATTATGTTCACCCTCTGAAGGCCACCAGATAAACCGGCCACAGGTACAGACACTTTATAAGATTGCTCAGGAAGTCCTGGTAAACAGGGTCATAACCATTTCCACCCATTCTCTCTCATACCTGATCTCCCTGCAGTGTGTGCTGGTCAAGGGGTGTCTTTGTGGCAATGTTGCTGTAGTAGGCATACGACAGTTCCCAGTCCAGAGGGTAGTTGTCAACACCCTGGTAGTGTTTGTAACCCAGATTCATTGAAGACAGCCTCTCACTGCCCTGGCCTCCGACCAAACTATACAACATGCCCTGTTAGGAAGAAATTGACAAAGTGTTCACACAATTGTAGCTAGGGTCATAAAATCCCAACACTGAAAGCTCATCCAGCCCAATCCCTACATGTAATCTTAGCCATTTCAGAAATATGTTAACTTGCCTTTTTTAAAAAAACAAATCTTTAGAAAAGAAGCCAACCTACCTTTCTAATGGTTTATAAGCTCCCAGCTGTCTGTCCTTCCTAATATCTAATAGCTTAAAATGCCCTGACCTTTGTTCTCTTCTCATTGAGAATGGGGGTATTCCCTGACTTTTCTCAAAGCATCTTTTTGTGTATCAGATAACTGTTCTAAGGATCCCTGTTCTGCTTCATTTACATCATCTATGACTAGATGATCTAAATACTGGGCCCACGTCCCAACCTCACTCTTTTAGAATGTCAGTGCTGGAAGGGTCTGTAGAGAGTGTCTGATCTAATAAGGATCCCTGTTCTGCTTCATTTACATCATCTATGACTAGATGATCTAAATACTGGGCCCATGTCCCAACCTCACTCTTTTAGAATGTCAGTGCTGGAAGGGTCTGTAGAGAGTGTCTGATCTAATGACCTCATTTCATATTTGAGGAAATAGAGGCCCAGAAAGATGAAGTCATTTGTCTATGGTCAACCAGCCACTTTGTGGCAGAGACAGAGCTAGAATTTTCTATGTGATTCTACCTTTGAGGGGACTGCTTCAGGGACTCAGGAAAACATGCCATCAATCAGGAGCTTTTACAAACAGGACATCACAAACCAGTCACTGACAAGGAACATGGAGCCACCAGGGCAGGACCGAACAGTCTGAGTCTCCCCAAACCAAGGATAAATAATCACTTGTGCAATTCCGAAAACTAAAAGTGACCAGGTAACATTTGGTAGTACTTATTGTAAGAGTTAATTTTGTGTGTCAACTTGACCGTGCCATGAGATTAAACATTATTTCTGGTGCGTGTGTGGTTGTGTTTCCAGAAGAGATTAGCATTCTAACTGGTGAACTGAGTAGCGCTATGGCCCTCCCCAATGTGGGTGGGCACTAGCCAATCCCTTGAGGGCCTGAATAGGACAAAAAGCAGAGGAAGAAGGAATTTTGTCCCTTTTTGCTTCCTGCCTGCCTGCTTGAGCTGGGACATGGGTCTTTTCCTAGCCCTGGACTGGGATTTACACCATCAGCTCCCCTGATCCTCAGGCATTCAGATGTGGACTGAAATTATACCTCCTGCTTTCCCGGGCCTTGAGCTTGCAGATGGCAGATCATGGGACTTCTCAGCCTCCATAATTGTGTGAGCCAATTCTTCGTAAGTCTCTTCCCATGTATATAATCCCATTAGTTCTGTTTCTCTGGAGAACCCTGACTAATACACTTATGAAATGTGATTCTAAATGTTAGGCAAGTTGCATAATACATTTGGATTCAAATCCAGAAATAAAACCGTCTGGTATGGCATTTATTTTGATGGTAGACGGCTGGAAGCAACAATACTTTGGCTTAGAGGTCCAAATGACTTCACTTAGCTGAAAGGTAATATAGGATAATGGTCTCACAGCCAGAGTACTTTTAAAAATTGGGTGGGCACCTGTTCTTGAAGGACTGGGATTCTGGCAAGCCCTGCCCAAACTGTTCCTTAAGTGGTATACCAATCATACCCCTAAGGCTGTGTCCAGAAATGAATGAAGTGTCGTGCCCTTTTTCACTCACTGACAGCAGGGGATCCTGTTTTTTACACAGCCCCAGCACATTTTTTCTTGAATGTAAAGATTTTTAAAGGACTCCAAGGAACTGCAACTTGTCCAGGTCTACCAGGGACATGAAAGCATTATTCTGCAAATACAACGGAGGTGACTGATGTTCCTGGAACCCATGAAATACTCTACCTGCAGCTGATCCCGAGGCACATTTAATCCAGTTTCATAAAAGACTGCGAGGTAGTAGGATGCTTTATGGTATCCACAGCAGCTGGAATCCATCAGAAAGGGGACGACAGAGCTAATTTGGTGAAGACCATCAATGCTGGAAAGTCTCTTTACAGCCTTCTCAAATATCCTCCCACCGATTTCTAATACAGATTCATTTTGGTTTCTTGGCACTGTAAATAACACAAATCAGAACACACAAAATTAATTACCATGGGATTGAGACGGCATTAGAAAGAAGAGGGAAAAGCCAATTAAATCGCCTGAGTTATTGATATGGTTGGTCCTACAGTGCCTTGAAATATACCACCTTCCAGGGAGGTAAATTAAACCCTTTGGAGATGCCACGGTGTCATTCTGTAAATAGATTTTTCTTTGGCACTAAATGACAGCCTCATATCCTGGGAAAATGATGTGTCTTATATAGCGGAGGTAGTGTCTCAGACAGTAATTTACTCAGTGTAACTCACCACCAAATTGGGACCACTGAAACTTCCAGAGAGGCTTTTTTCCCCTCTAAGACTCTCTGAAGAACAATGTATCTCAGAAATAGTTCCTAGGTGCTGTTCTAAAAAGTTAGGCAAAAGAACCTTAATTTGAGATGTTTTCTTATCTTTTGCCTCCAGTTTTTCTCGTGGGTCTCTAAACACAATAAAAAGAATGAGACAACTTTTACTGAGGGCTTACAACATGCTAAATACTGTCTTATGCTGTCTTGTGCAAATAGTGTCTTATGAAAATTATGTCATTTAATTGGTACAGTTTTACAAGGTAGAAACCATTATGAGCATCTCCATTTTTCACATGAGAAAACTGAGGCCTGGAGAACTAAATCACATGTGGAAAGTTACAAAGGCTGGCAAGAGGCTGAGCCCAGCTGTGAGCCCCCGTTTGCAAGTCACTAAAGCCAGAGTTCACTCACCTGCTGCACGTACCCCTGGCAAACTGGCAACCAGTTGTCTTAATAAGTATCTTACCGTCATGGATAGAGACTTGCTGACAAACAGCTTTAAGTTATATGATGCTTTCTTTTACATAATCCTCCCATAAATCTGTAAGCTGATCAAAATTTAAGCCCAAACGAGCAAGTTTTACAACCCTATCATGTAACTATTAGAGTCTTCCAAAGTCTATCTTCATTTTTTATCTCTCTTGCTTATTAATTCAGCCAATGAATGTGTACTTTCTATTTCATGCAAGGCACTATTCTAGATGCTATGTTGCAAAATACCATACAGGATTGCACAGATCTTAAGTTCAGACTTAAATGTAAATAATGTCAATTTAAATGTTAAGTTAAATGTCAATTTAAGACTAAAATCTTCACCTGCCTAAAAACCCCTATGTCCAACATTTTTCTTTTCTTTTATTCATTCCATCCAAAATAAAAATGTTATTTAAAAAAAAAACAAAAACACAAAAAATCTTTCAATAGGCAACAAGAGACTCAATCTTATCAACACTCCATTAAGGAATAAACAAAGAAAATTTTCCAGGGTGGGAAGGTTTGGGATTGGGTTTACTTAAGGGCCATTTCCTTGCAGACATCCATGCTAAAAAACAGAGGTCGAGATCAGAAAGATCCATGGATAAACTTGTGAAAGCTGACATGTTGCTTATGAACTGGTACTGGTCCCTTTAGGTACAGGAGTGGGCTGGGTGTCCCTGAGAGGCGGACACCGTGCTGGCACCTGCAGACCCCTGAGCTGTGAGGTAGGTGCCCGCCCATCACCTGCTCTCATTCTTGTCTATTGGCTCCTGGGCCCCTCCCCCACCAGCTGGGCCTGCTTTTGCTCCCTGGTCCCAAGCACCTGGCACAGTAGGTGCTGGGAAAAATCACCTTACTACACAAGTGCAAGTTTGCTCCTTTTTCTGCATTTCCCCCCACCAGCTGGGCCTGCTTTTGCTCCCTGGTCCCAAGCACCTGGCACAGTAGGTGCTGGAAAAAATCACCTTACTACACAAGTGCAAGTTTGCTCCTTTTTCTGCATTTTCTTTTATTCCCTAAAGAAATAGCTGCTTTTAGAAAAAACAAAAAATGCAAATTTGTATAAAATAAAAACAGAAGTCTCCCCTTCCCTATCTTTCTTTAATAGTGAAGATAAAATCTGTCAAAAGCTTGGTATGTGTGCTTTGAGACTTTTCCTTTGCACATACAATAATTCATACACACATCTATTTACATATATACATACATGTTTTCTTCCCCCAAATGGCATATTATGCTACTATAGATTCTGACTCTCAATGGTCTTTTTAAAATCAATTACATATTATGAATAGCTCTCTGTGGCTTTCAGAAGCTCATTCTTTCTACACTTCAATAGTATTGCATTCTATAGCCGTACTGCTTTTCCAACCAGTTCTCTATTTTTAGAATCTTAGGTTGCTTTCAGTGGTTTTGCTGTTGCCAACAACATGGCAATGAACATCTTTGAACATCTCCCCCTGCTCATCTGTTGGTATATATCTGAATGATAACACCCATTTCCACCAGGAGTCTGGAGATCTCATTTTGAATTTTCCCTTCGTGTAGTTGAGAAAAGAATTCCATACTACCCAACCATTAGCCACGATAAGTACCTTCTCTACTGGATTCAGTATGTACTGTAGCTCTCAGACAGAGTTGCAAATAAATTCTACTGCAACTTATTCATATATTTACTTTTAAGTATGTGCTCATCTCAGATGCCCCTCTGTGAACTTCCCCAGCAAAACAACATTAACATTTTGTTAACAATTCATTCTTGCCTCACCTGCTCTGCCAAATGCCTAAGATGATAAGTTCTACCTGGGTACCCACGGACCCAAGCTATGTAGGCTCAGAGAAGGGAAGAGGCTCCAGACCAAATGAAACATTTGCTCTGTGGACCCTTGGCATGGAATCCCAGAAGTCATTAGCTAGAGCGCACAGGTAGCTGGGATTGCCAGAGAATAAGGAGCAGAAGGGGATTCCTTCACAAAGCTCAAGTCCTTAGCACAAGAAACTTTGCAGATTGAAACGAAGGCAGGTTGAAAGGGCTTCATTATTTCTTTTGTGTTAAAATTCTTAATTCCCCCCCCAAAAGATTACCAGTCAGTATTTTCTCTGCAAAAGAATCTAAATAACTTTCTGCACTAGTGAATATAATAAAAAAATAATAATTCTTAGATGAAACTGCTCATTTCTTACATTTTTTAAAGTTTGAATTCCAAATGTTGCCCAACTCTTTGGTGATACTGTGAAACTGGCAATTTTAAAGTCAATTTAATGAAACTGTTAATTTCACCCATCTGGTTTAGCATATGCATTTTTTCTAGTTGATCTGTAACTAAAAACATGCCTTGTTTATGGAGATTAATAGTGTAATGAAGAAAACAACAAAATAAAAGAAGTAGCCATTTTCCTATTTTCTTTCTGCACTGGAAGCTAAGGAACAAAAGCTACAGCCACCATTAATTAACCTTTACTATTTCCCAAGTCCCACAGCATGGTTGATTTTGCTCTTTTTTCTTTTTTACAACAATACCATAAGGTCACCATTTGTGTGCTCATCATTAGAAGAGGCAAAAAGCAGAATATGAGAAGGTAGCCACTTGCCAAAGGCCCCAGAGCTGCAACCATGTCCGATTGAGAATTCAGAAGGAGAAAAGCATGCTCATTCCTTGTGAGGAGGAGGAATACAACACGGGAAAGTCATTTTTAGTTTCAAGCTTCAAAAAGGTGTAATGCATCTAAAGTAGAAGTTTGAAAGTGGAAAAAAGTAAAAGGAGAAAATATCATTTAATCATTAAAAGGAATGATCTTCACCAAGTTTACTGGTTTAAAGAAACACAACATGTTCTTTATTTGCATTCTGGTCTGCTGAGCCCCACTGGGCTCCTGAGGCTTAAGGAGATGGCTTATTTCTCTCTCAAAAGTAAACTATTTGTACCTTTCTGTACTGTGTAAATTTCCTGATTATATATATATCATTTCCCCTCCTTCCCTCCCTCCTTCCTCCATCTCTCTCCCTCCTTTCAGGACTATTATTCTCTGGGCAGGAAAATCACAGCCCATTCGGTTTTCTTTTTCATGCCTCTTGTGTATTTTTTAAAAACTATAATGTAATGCTTTTTAAAAAAATAATAAAGATGATGGTCCTTCAATGAACAACAGTGAAAACAGCTCTTAAAAGGAAACAGTATCCCGGTGTTATTTTGTAACATAATTGTATTTCTACCATTTCCATGCTCTGCGTTTTAGGGTCTCCAAATAAACACTGCAATTGTTGGCAAAAATGAGGTTAAAACTGACTGCAGTGATGCTAGTGCAGCAACCCCTTGGCATACTGTACGGGGACACCTCTTCCCTACACTCCAAAGCCTGGGGCAAGACGCAGGCAGTGGCCTGAAGGAACCACACAGATGGTGACAGCCCTGGGAAGCGAGCCTTGGCATACTGTACGGGGACACCTCTTCCCTACACTCCAAAGCCTGGGGCAAGACGCAGGCCGTGGCCTGAAGGAACCACACAGATGGTGACAGCCCTGGGAAGCGAGCCCTGGGCAGACGCTGGACTTCCTCTAGCCACGGGCACCAGCTCCATGGGCTCAGAGGTGCACAGTGCAGGATGAGCAAGGAAGGCACATGCTGGCCAGCTCACCTGTCCCTCCCTGCCTCTATGTCACCTGTTCAGAGCTCTAGACCCTGCCTGCCTGTCCCTGAGCCTTCACGTCCTTCCTCAGTGTTCCCGCTCTGGCCTCGAGCCCAGCCTGCCATTGACATTCCTGCATCCTCTCACCAGCCGCGTCCCTGTCACCTCTCTTCTCTGGAGGCCAGAACCCCAGGCAAAGGGTTTTTGGATTCAAACGGTTTGCTTTTGACAAGGAAGTTGCAATAGGAGAGTAAAAGGAAGAAATAGCCAGTAGAACTCTTAAATAATGAAAATACATGCATACTAAAACACCCCCGTACTAGCATAAGAAAAAGCCCAAATGCTAATAGGACAATTTCTATCCTCTGACAAGAGCCATTTTCCTGGAGAATTAGAGGTTCCCCAGGAATAGAGGCTGACCAACCAGAATGGACCCCCTGAAATCCTGAATGTGGACCCTCGTGTTGGATGCCACCCAGAACTTGGATGTGGTGGACTTAGGAACAGCGTAGAACAGGACAAGTCCCACGCCAAGCAAGGAAATCAGAATGCGAGCGGTGGCTCTGGAACACCGGGAGGCAGGCAGGTATTCGGCTACATCTACATGCACAGCAGCTGCGCGTCCGAGGAGCCCTGCCATCTTCAATTCAAAGGCGTGTCCTGTTACACATCAGAATGGGAAACACCGGTGGGAACAAGCTGCATTTTATACCAGGTTAGCGCATCAGCTGTCAGCATTTAATAAGTCTCCCTCCTCTGCAACCCCTGGCACCTGGAAGAGAATTCTGTGTGGACACTTTCATGGTGGTCATGCCAGGGCCTAGAACAGGGCTGGGAGGTACCCAATAGCTGGGTTGCAGATTGGGTTTTACATCTGGACGCCTGTATATGTCAGCAACTAGATTACAGATAATACGAAAGCAAGAACCATGAGAGCTACATCTCTGGAATTCTTTTGTAAATGAGTGTGCATAAACCTGAGGAAGACTCTGGTCTTCTTTTTTTGACAATGGAGAGCAGGTAAACAGGCTCCTGGTCGACCCAGGAAACAGAACAACGTTTACGGAGACAGATCAGCAGCTTCTGAGAGTGAACAGGCTAAGAAAGAGTGGGAGGAAGGAGAAAAATGTAGAAAGAAGGAGACTAAGCCCGCAGAGCTCAATCAGTCTGGATTGGAGCCATGGCTTGGCCAGTGCAGACCTTGAACTTGTATCTCTTCAAAGTCAAATTCCTCATTCCTTCAGCGATTCACTGACCCAGCGAAGACATTTGGGTACTTACGATGAGATCACTTATTCATTTGGAGTACACTCAGTTACTCAACAAATACTCATCAAGGAGAGGTTCTTCCAAGAAAACCTAGATAATGTTCCTGTCTTTGAGGACTTCGAAGCTCTACTGTGGAATCAGACAGGAAAATCAACCACCCTAATGCAGAGAGAATTTCCTGGAAAGGGGATACTTACACGATGGCAAGGGAAGCACAGGAGGAGGAGTGACAGTGCCTGGGGAGACAGGAGAGATGTCGTGAGGAGGCAGCACTTGAGTTGAGACATGAAGGCTGTATGCCAAGCAGGCAAGCAGAGGCGCATGGTGGGTAAGGTCTGAAGCAGAGTACGGAGCATAAAGGTTCTGTGCAGGTTCATGTGGAAAAGGGATAGATTCAAGGAGCAGCTAACACATGCCCAGCACTGCAGCGGCGCTGTTGCGAGCTCAAAGTGTGAGGCGGACGCCTTCACTTCTCCCACCACCTCTGCAGGCTCACAAGTGAGTGTGTGATGGAGACAGCAGAAGATCAAACAGCTGTAACTCAAGGCACCGTAAGATGAGCTCTGTTCAGGTGAGCCTGGCCCTCGCATCCACGAAGCTTGTTCACAGACCTTATGTCACTTTATAAAAGCATTACATTCTTAATTCCTACTAAATCAGACTTTCCACAGTCTAGAAATTACTGCATAAAAATAAATTACACTTCACACCCATGAGGGTGGCTACTAACAAAAAACCAGAAAGTAACACGTGTTGGATGTAGAGAAATTGGAAAGCTTGTGCGCGGTTTCTGGGAATATACAACATTGCAGCTGCTGTGGAAAACAATATGGCAGTTCCTCAAAACATGAGATGTCGAATGACCATATGATCCAGCAAATCCACTCCTGGGTATATATCCAGAACTATTGGGAGCAGGGTTCTGAAGAGGTATTTATACACCTGTATTCATAGCAGCATTATTATTTGCAATAGCCAAGAGGTGGAAGAAACCCAAGTGTCCAGCAACAGATGCACAGATAAACAAATGTAGTACATACACACAGTGGAACATTATTCAGCCCTAAAAAGGTAAGAAATTTTGTCGCATGCTGCTACATGGACGAAGCTTGAGGATATCATGTGCATGAAACAAATCAGTCACAAAAAGACAAAGACTGTATGATTCCACTTATGTGAAGTATCTAAAGCAGTCAAGCTCGTAGACACAGAGAGTAGAATGGTGGATTCCAGGTCTGGGGGGAGGGGAAATGTGGAGACATTGCTTAAGTATAGAGTTTCAGTCTTGCAAGATGAAAAATTTCCTGAGGATCTGCTGCACAACGAGGTGACGATACTCCACACTATTGAACTATAAACACTTAAAAATGGTTAAGATGACAGATTTTGTTATGTGTATTTTACCACAAATAAAAATTTAGAAATAATAAAAATTAGTCTTTAAAGGGTAAAGGTGTAAATATTTGACGATTGTCTTTCGTAGCAGAAAAATACAGCAGTTCTGGGAAGAGCCCAAGGTGGTGAGCTCTGCGGACCTCACTGGACAGGAAGGTAGAGGCCACTGTGTACACACGTCCTGCTCATTGTCAGTGAGACTGAAGCCACCCCCTCGCCACCCCCTGCAGTGTTCTCAGCTCTCCTCTGAAGTGTGTGGTTGGCTTAGCTGGGGAGCAGATTATCTGTCTACAATCGCATGGTGTTGGGGGGAAGAAACACTCTCAAGTCTGAAATGTGTGTATGCAGCAGACTGGAAGTGGAGTGTCACCATATATAGGAGGAGATGCCACCAAAGAAAAAGATGATTCTCTCATAAAAAAACAGAAATTACAGACCAGCATCTCATGCCATCTTACTTGTTAAAAATTCCAAGAAAAATCATTCCATAAATTCGTTTCCCTTGGGGGAACTATGGGAGCTGACGTTTTTCACTACAGGTGGCCTGAATAACTCTCATTCAAAACACAGCCCCCGTTTGTTCTGTCCCGGCTCCCAGGGCACTCAGTCAGTACTTGCTGGGTGAATGAATGAATGAAATTCCTCATTATTGTTATCACCCCTTTGCAGTTTCTAGGCAAGAATTCCAAGCATCAAACATCTGATACTTGAGTGTGTTCTCATAGCATTTCTCAGTATGAAAAATGTAATATGATGAGGATGTTCTAATAAAGTCTATTAATCAACAGGACAGGAGAGGTCAGGGCAGCAGCAGAAAAGAGTGTCAACACACGTCCTGTTATCCAGAGTTGTCCAAAGCAGGCCGGAGCCAGCAGGACACCAGGGACAGGACGAACTTGGACGGAAGGGTAATTGAGGAACCAGAAACAGACAGAGAATCACGCCAGCCTTACTACTATTCTTCTTATAAGAGACCAGAGTACACATACGTATGTTAAAAATGTAAACTTAGTTTTTTACCCTCAATTGACCAAATCAAATTTTCTGCATTTTTCTCATCCTTGTCAGGAAACTGGATACAATGTATGACAGCAATCTCTCTCCCAGTGTAGCTGGAAGATGCTATTACAGCCCCAAGCAAGGGCACTGTGCCAGGCAGAGATGTGAATTTGAATGAGTGAATGCCCTACCTCTGCAGAAGGCTCTCCAATCCTTCCAATGTAACCTAGAAAAACAGTCACTGAAGGCAGAACGGGGGCTTAGGGTTGGCTCTACAGATTCACCAGCCTTTCCATTTCCCCTTCCCCCTGTTCCTAGGCCCCCAGGGACAGACAGGCAGAGGAGGAATGCAGGTGGCTGTGTGCACAGGGTGGCAGGGAGACGTGGCAGGCCCAGGCCCTCAGAGTATGCTCCTTGGCACTGTTCTAATTAGGCACCAGATGTGCCTGACTGGCAGGTTTGGCATGAAGAAAAGGTCCTAAAGTGGCAAATCTAGCTTTGGGGCTTCGTCTCCCAGCACTGATGGGGTCCCCGGAAGCCAAACAGAGGTAACCCGAGCTTGCTCACTGTGCTGGAATCTAGCAGCTCTATAGCACTGATGCCCAGGAAATCTTAAGGTTCCAGAGCACATGATTTGGATTTTTAATTAGATTCCGTTTCCAGGCCTCCATAGAGAATAAAACAACCCTAAATTCTTATAAAAAAACTTTTGAGCTATAAAAATAACATAAAAACATTCTTATTGAGAGTATTTACTTTAAAAAGAATGTTTTGTGAAAATGATTCACTCCTGTTCCCAATCAGCAAAACTATGTTTAAATATGATCAGAAATCTCATAAAAACCATTTTGATCTGGATATTATCTTAGCCTGTTTAGCCTAAACTACCCAATAAGCATCTCCCTCTCCTGTTCACCTGTCTTGAAGGGGTGGCTTCACTAACTCCCAGATGACTGATGAAAACCTGGAATTATCTCTGCCCAGTAAAAATAGCAATAACACTGACACAGCAGTTATCTTAGCCTGTTTAGCCTAAACTACCCAATAAGCATCTCCCTCTCCTGTTCACCTGTCTGGAAGGGGTGGCTTCACTAACTCCCAGATGACTGATGAAAACCTGGAATTATCTCTGCCCAGTAAAAATAGCAATAACACTGACACAGCATTGGTTCTCAACGGGGGCCATATGGCAATGTCTGGAGACATTCTGGGGGAGGAGAGTTTTGGGGGTGGCGTGGGGAGGTGCTACTGGTATCTAGTGAGTAGAGGCCAGAAATGCAGCTAAACACCCTACAATGCACAGGACAGCCCTCAACCACAAAGAATTCTCCAGTTCAAAATGTCAGTAGTGCTGGGGGAGGAGAGTTTTGGGGGTGGCGTGGGGAGGTGCTACTGGTATCTAGTGAGTAGAGGACAGAAATGCAGCTAAACACCCTACAATGCACAGGACAGCCCCGAACCACAAAGAATTCTCCAGTTCAAAATGTCAATAGTATAGAGGTTGAGAAACCCCACTTGCCTAAGGCTTACTGTATGCTGATACTGCTGCAAGTATCTTAGAATTCTCCAGTTCAAAATGTCAATAGTATAGAGGTTGAGAAACCCCACTTGCCTAAGGCTTACTGTATGCTGATACTGCTGCAAGTATCTTATCTATATATATCAATTCATTGAATCCAATACTCAGAGATACTATTATCATCTCCATTTTGCAGATGAGAATATGGAGGCTCAGAGAAATCAAGGAGCTTGCAAAAGATCACACGGCTAGTGAGCATTAAGTTAAAATTGGAACCAGGCCACCTCCAGAGGCTATGCTGTCACAGGACATGCCACAGCCTCCTGGCTCCTTGTGCTCCTCGCCCACATTCAAGCAGTCCTGGAGCCCTTCTGAAGGCCTCTTTAGATCCTTCAGCTCTGTCCCCATCACTCTTTCCTGCCCAGGTCTGCATACTCCCCTCCCAGGACCATGGCAATGTACTCCCTGCTTCTGGCTTTACACTCCTCCAGTTCACCTGCTCCCACCCACTGCTGCCAGAGTGACCACCAAAACCCAGATCTGATCATGCCTCTACCCCATGCCTGAAATCCTTCAACAAGTCCCTGCCACCTACAAGGCAAAACCAAAACCTTTCAGGAAGTTGTCTGCACTGTAACTGGCATCATTACTCTCCAGGGCTTCTCTTGCCTCTCCAACCCCTCGCACACCATTCCACATGTTGTGCTGTTCCTGCCTCTCTGCCTCTACTCTGCCTGTGTTACCCACCCCCATCTCACTTATCTGGCAAATATCCACTCACCCTTCAAGAATCAGTCCCAGTGTCACCTCCTCCAGGAAGCCTTCCCAGAACACCCTGGCCCTCCAGGTAGAACTGACCATTCCCTTCTTTGTGCCTCCACCACTCACTTCCACAGCCTTTACGAAAATGCACTACTATTTTTCTTTGCTTTCAAGTCTGTCCATCAAGGACAGGGACCTTGTGTTATTTCGCTTATCTCTGAGGTCTAGCCAAGTAACTAAGTAGTCATTCAGTAAATATGGAAGGAATGAAAGATGAAATATCTATATGACTTGAATTCTTCCAGGACAGGGTTGGAGGATGGGGGGTCACTATCTGCAAAGAAAATCTGTGCTGCTGGACACTGTCATTCTTAGAAAGTTCTTATGTGAAGCGGAAGTCAGTTTCTGCCTTGCTTCACCTCTGTGCCTGGGAATACTGCAGTTGCCCCTCACCACTAAGACAGTCAATCATCACCCCCATTAGGACCCTCTTAACCAGGCTGAACATCTCCAGCTTCTTCTCTTCCTACAGGCATGGTTTCAAGATCCCTCGTGGTCCTGCAGTGTGTATTTCATTTCTAAGCAAACCCAAATTGCAATGGGCCTACAGAGAGGCTGGCAGCATTTTGGAAGTATATGCACATTCCTGAGATGATGCTTCAAGAATACTGCAAATCAGGGGTCTCAAGTTCAAATGCCTAAGGGTACAGGCAGGTCAGCTCCATGAATAAAGTAGGCAGGAGGTGAGGAAACAGGTGCACAGAGTGTGCCTACCCCGTGCCTCACCTCCAGGATCACTGCCAGGTAGAAATGGTGGCCCATGGTTGACAGATCTTTGGATTTTTTTTAAGAAAAGCAAGAAATCTGAATTTTTATACAAGCTTTTACATACTGGTAACTAATTTAAAACAATATATGTACAACAAGGTATTTTCCAAACCAACTACCTATGGGGGCCAGTTCTGGCTGCAGGCTGTTCATTTGTGGCCTTGGCTTTAAATAAAGAATTGCTTGAGCAATCCCTAAATTTAAATTTTTGTGTTTAATGCTGGAAATATGCACAGATATATTGAGGGTTGTGGACATGCAAGGGCAGGATTTAAATCTGAAATTAAGCTAGAACACAAGGGTTAAAAATAACTTTGAGGCATAAATCACCAAAGGGGGTGAGTGAAACAGAGAAACAGGGATCCTTTCTAACCACTCCCAAAGGAAGGCAAAGCCCGAATTACCGGTCCACAAATCCATGTCCAGCAATGCCTGGAACAAGCTGGCGTGTTTGTCTCTCAGCTCCTTCTCCCAGGGGAAGGCTGTGCATGTCAAGGGTCTCCCATACCTGCGCTTCAGGTCCAGGTAGGAGTTGTGGAGGTCACCTGCACAGAAGGGTAAGCACAAGACATCACACCCCTCAGAGAGGGAAGGTCTCACCTCTCTAAAGCCTTTCTTCCTAACAGGAACTAGAAACAAAACATCAGACTTGATTTTACTGGATGTCGGTTTGAGTCCTTTAGGGATTTGAAATCGGCTATGATGCCTTTGCCTCCAGGTCACAAATTCAAAGCCAAGTCCAAGGGAAATGTGCCAAAGTTGCTGATGGCTGTTGAATAATTCTACAGAATGGGCAGCTGGTCCCCGGGAGGCCAGTATCTAGGCCATTTTGTAGGCACATGAGTTGAAGCACAAAGAACAAAGATCTCCAGGGAGGCAGGCAGTCGAAAACGTTAGAAAAATCTTCCTAATTGCCACCAAACAGATCAGCACGTGAGGCTGGCCTTCCAACTCCAGGGATCGCTCCTGATCTTACGTAAGTTACCAAAATCAGTTTCTCTCCTGTTGGGATATCACTCTTCTGATATACCTTCCCCCTCTTCTGACAGCATCATATTTTCTGGATGATTCAGCAGTGAGTAGCAGCTGGGGACCAGCATAGCCTATTCTTAAACTGAATTGCAGAAGCAGCGTCTTTCCACACTCACCTATTGCCATCTCTAATCCCTACCTGGGACCATTTTATGTGAACCCTATGAGACTGGGCTATATTTGAAATACATGCATCCCTCCAGGGCCTGGCATGGGAAGTTCCGCTCTGGGGATGAGGAGACATATGGGCAGGACTGAAATACTCGATTCACTTTTGCTGATGGCAAAGGCCCCGCAGGAATTTTGCTTCCAGAATGAGCATATGTGACTAACTGTAGTGCCACCATATCAAACAAGAAGATCGGTAGCACAGAGAAATTTGTAAGTGCAAGGTCCAAGCTGAAACACTGGAAGAGCAGACAGGACCGAGTTCTGTAACTGATAAACACCCTGTATGAGTAAAAGGATGTCCTTGCAAATATGAGCACACAGTCTATTTGAAATTCATCCCTTCTGTTGAAAATTACTGATCTCTTCCAGAATGAGTCAACATCAAGGATTTAAAAAATAAAACCGAGCCCCAAACAACAAAATCATTGCTCAACATTTCTGAAAGCTAATATTAGATATTAATGGTCCAAGACCAAAGTGCATCGATGGGGAAACATTTCTAATGATTAATTTATTTTCCAATTCATTTTTATTTTCTTAGGCGGGCCTTACAGATGGGAATGATGCCAGGAGAGGCTCAAAACACTTGCTTTCATTTGTGTTCTTAAACTCGATTACATATGGTTGAAGCTATGACATGTGCTGGTTCTTCTTTGCTGTCCCTGGTCTTTCTGGAATCCAGGTGGGACGTACACTTTCACTTGCATCCATCTGTGGAGGGCTCACAGTCACATTTGTCCCTTCTGGTATCTGAGCCAAGTCCTGTGTGTTCTATTTTAATCCCATTAGGGAGAAGCCAAACGTGTTAATACAAATGCACAGAGCTTAAAAGGGCCCTCCTGAAGCTCCATACTTACACACTTCTTGTCTCTCATCCCCGGGCTGCATCGTGGATGTGTATACAGATATTATCTCTTGAACCTCAGCACACCTTTCATAATATAACTTGATCTGGTCAGCAAGTTGATTCTCAAGGAGTGGATTAAAAATCTACAAGAAGGCAAGAAAAATTTTAAAAAACCCAATTGTCATCAAATACCACTGATATTTATGAGGATGTGCTCTGGGCGACTTCATTTTACTGTTGCCACACCAGGTGGCTTGTCTGCACACACATTGTCCACTCTTGATTTGCAAACCCAGGTTGTTGGTATAAATTTAAAGACACACCAGCTCTGGCCACTCTCCTCTAGCTCCTTTGTATGGCATCTTCTCTGTAGTTTCTTAAAGTCAGTATTTCCCAGAGACCAAGCCTCTACCCCTCTTCTTTTCCCTGCTGCATGCTGTCACTAGGAAATCACACTCGTCTCTGTCTTCAGTTCCCACCAAGAGATGCCCAAGTCTACCGATGCTGTGCCTGCTGCCTGGGAGCCTTTGTCCCATTTCCTTCTGCGTGGCAGTCTCCTACTCAACCTGCAAGAGCCCATGCAAAGCCACTGCTGCAGGGCAGGCTTCCTACCAGCCCACCCACCCCCCTTGTGGGCAGATGCACGTGCTCCCACCTCAGCATCCTCAAACACTGTGCTCACATCTGAATTAAAGCATGTAGTGCATTCTTCTATGACTTCCCTATTTAAGATCCAGAAAGGGAACTCTTCAGGAACAGGGGACGTATTTTAAATCAGGGTGTTTCAAAGTGTAGGTGGGAGCCCAGTAGAAGGTCATGAAATTATTTCAGTGGATTTTAACCAGCACAGTTTGGTGGTGGTTTTTTGTTTTTATAAAGTAGAACACAAAATATCAGACTGCATTAAACATAGTAAGGGTATGTAATCTTGGCAAAATTTTTGCTTCAGTTTGTGTTTGAATATATATATGCATATATATGTTCTGTTCATGATATTAAATAGCTTTCTTATTATGGACTATCTTTTTAAAAAAAATGTTAAAGCTACCATCTTAATCCATCTTGTTCACCTCAGCTCCTGGCCCAGAGCCTGGCACATGGTAGGTACTCAGTGAGTACTGGTTGCACAAATGAATAAACAAATTTCATTTTTTTCCTTTTCAATGAGGTCTCTCAATATGGGCACTATGATGTCACCCCCGGGCAGGGCTCCCTATTTTTCTTCATTATGACTTTGCCTAGTGACTCCTGCTTTTCCCAGAACAAACCCCATGGGATCAAGGGAATGAATGCTCCTCCTTCAGGTGACAGGTGGGGCTCCTGATCTCCTTACCACAGCCAAGAAAACAACTGCTGAGGAGCCTCCCTCCTGAGAAAAGCCCCTTCTCTCCCTACCGGCCCAGCTGGAGTTGGCCTGGAGAGCTGGACAACTCCATTTGTGGGTGGGTTTTGGATGTGAGAGCCACTGTGCAGTAGATTCAGCTCCGAATACAAAGCCCTCTTCGATCCGTACAACCGCAGCCAGCCCACCCCAGCGTGAGCCGAGGGCCTGTGCTCCGGGAGAGAGCAGCCATCGGAAGCAAGGCTTTAATTTGCTACAGCATCTTCTCTTCTGATACTTTAAATAATAGCAAATAAAAGAAGCTTTACCAAATAACTAAGATTCTCTCTTTTCATTAGCTTAATCACTAGATAGGCAACAGCCTGATAAAAATCTACTCTATAATTAAGCTAGTAGTTATTAAAACAGAGGAAGCAAATGGTTTCCATTTTATGAGTACTAAATGAGCCAAACGCTCACAGAAATCTATTACCGCATTTGCTGGGGGAAAAGCCTCAATATTAATTATATTTGATGCTAGAGCTGCTACGTGGCCCGGGTTGGGTAAATCTTTTGTTTGCACTGGGTTCACCATCCCTGAGCCTTGCACCCGTCCCTTGTGAGCACTACAAACTTCTCCTTGATCCCCTGGACTCACCTGTTCAGGGTGCAGACTACGGAGCCGATAGTACTTCAGGGGTCCAAAAAACCCTTCAATGCCAGCCACATACCTGCTTCCTCCAATAATGAAGTACCCAGCTGTGTCATTATAATGGAAATCCTCCTGGAAGCTAGAGAAGAACACGAAGGATTTAGAGAGCTCTGGGCCAGAACCGGGTTATTTAAGAAAAGACTCTTTCATTGACCCTCTTCGACTGAACCCACATTTCCAGAAGCCCTTCCACTGTGGGATTTAGCAGGTGAGACCACTGTGCAATCAGCCTAGAATCCCAATTCTGCTATTTACCTGCTGTCATTTAACCTTGGCCTTGTCATTTAACCTCTCTGAGCCTATTTTCTCATCTGTAAAATGATAGTTCCTCACTTACTGGATAGTTAAGAGGATTGAATGAAATGCATGAGTGTTCAGCCCACAGTAAATACTTGATATGTGCTGACTATTGATACAGGTGATATTGTTCAGAATCAGTGGAATTACTTGGAATTGTTGGTCATAATTGGAACTCTTTTGCTCTAAAAGAAAAAAAAACTTATTGAATGAATAGAAGGTGGCTGTGGGGGAAAACTAAAAACGTAGACTATTAGATAAGGACTGAGTTAAAATTTAGTTAGGTGGAGGAAGCCACATCAAGGTCAAATTGCTAGGCCAAAGACAAGAGGTCAGCACAGGTGATGTGTTAGAAGCCCACCTTGTCCTGAAGGTCTTGAGGCAACAAGAAAGAAATGGAGGAGAAAATGAGTTGGCGTGTATAAAATGCACAAAGGTGTTCCTTGCAGCATTGTTTATATTCACTAAAGACTGGAAAACCCCAGCTGTCTGTCAGGGAGGACTGGCCCATTCATCAGATGGGCCCTGGATGTAGTAAGCTTTTTTACCATGTGGCTTAAAAAGGAACAGAGGGACCTGCAGAGATCTCCAAAACATATTGTTAAGTGAAAAATTAAAACTGCACAACACAGAGTATACCTTTTATCTAAGAATGAGGAAAATGGATTTTTTTTGTATTTGCATAAAGAAATTCTGGAGGTATATATAAGAAACAAATAAAAGTATTTTCCCATCAGGTAGGGGGTAGGGGATGGGGTATATGGGGAAAGAGCTGGAAGCAAGACATTTAACTGTATTTTCATATATTTTTGATTTTTTAAGTCATGTTCATTTATTACCTACTTAAAAATTAATATAGGAATGGGTGGACAAGGTGTGATCAGAGCATATGTGAGCAGGGAGGGGGGGTCAAGACAGGTATCAAGCAAGAAGCCAGGCAAAGAGGAAAGAGCCAGGGAGCACAGAGGGCAGATGGAGGCACAAAGAAAGAAAACAAAATGCCAGGCAGGCTGCCAGGAGCCCAGGGAGCCGAGAGAGCACACGGCCAGGGAGATGTGGACAGGGACACAGCAGGCTACCCACAATTGGGTCAGGAAAGCCAGGCAACCCAGGGTTATTCCAGGACAGGGGATGGACGGCCTTTTAGCAGAGCCCAAGCCCTAGCAGGTGCACTTCGCTGGAGAGGAAGCACAAAAGAGTCACACTCTGACAATATCCACTCACAGCCGCAAGAGTGAACCTTAGAAATTAGCTTTATACAAACTCAACCCAAATGGAAAAGAAGTGTTTCATCTCCTGGGAGTTTCCTTTTCAGAATCTCAGCCTTGAAGGGCTGTGAGAAGATGATGTTCTACTCCGTTTTTTTTCAGGAGAGACCACAGAGTTATTATCTCTGAGAATTGTGAATTGACTCTGTTTATCAAGACCTTGGAAAGGCTTCAACATTCCAAAAACCCTCCTGAGACAGGACCTGGCACTCAATGGACAGTAAGCAATGCCTCTGCGGTAGAAGCTCTGAATCGACCTCCACTTACTAACTCACCTGCTTACCTGACTGTCCCCACTGCTCTGCCAAACCTACTAGCTGATGCCTACGACATGCCGATGCTCACCAACCGGGGAAATAGCAATAGTACCTACCTTTATGGTTGTTGTGAGGATTAAATGAACTAATGTATAAACAAAGGATTTAGAACAGTGTCAGGCACCTAGCAGGAACCATAGCTGTCAGCTATGTTATGATTACCCTAGCTGACCACTGGACTCTCGCTTCCATATTGAGTAGGAGGAGTAAGATGTGTTTATTCTCGAACCAGTTAATGCCAATTGTATGATCACTGTAACCATAAATGTACTTAAATTTGTAATCCAATAAAATATGAGTGGGAGAGAGTTGGTCTTTCCATAAAAACTAAGTTGATTATTTTGGGTAGACTCAGGAAAGAGTGAGTACTAAAAAAGATTGTTGTGGAATTAAGACAAGGTTGGGAAAATAAATTGAAGAAATTTAGAAGGATTTTGGGCTCTGATTGTTTCACAAGTGTCTTTGTTTTCTTTTCATTTGGAAGAAAGAGAAATTGGATGTTGTTTATGCAAGAAAGACCACAGGGAACTTCCATCTGCAGATCCATACTCAAAGGAAAGGCCCTATCTAAAAGACTTGCAAATGAATGTACACTTACATATACTGTATTTTTTAATTAAAATAAAATGCTTAAGCTGAGTACAGTCCTCCCTCAGTATCTGTGGGGGATTGATTCCAAAACCTCCCCTGGACACCAAAATCCAAGGATGCCTAAGTCCGTATAAAATGATGTAGTATTTGCATATAACCTATGCACATCCTCCTGTATACTTTAAACCATCTCTAGATTACTTACAATACTTAATACAATGTACATGCTATGTAAGTCGTTGTTATACTGTATTGTTTAGGGAATAATGACAAGAAAAAAAGTCTGTACATGTTCAATACAGGTGCAATATTTTTTTCCAAACATTTTCAATCCACAGTTGGTTGAATTCACAGATGCAGAACCCACAGACATAGAGAGCTGACTAGATCATTTTCATAGATCCTTGCCTTAACTGAGTTTTTCAACTAATAATAAATTACTTGGTCCCTATGGCAATGGATTGTAATTTTTATTTTTATTTTATTTTATTATTATTTTTAATATATATATTTTTTATTGGTTATGAATATTCATGTGATACAAAGCTGATCATTACCACTTGGGCCCAAGATGTGAAGGCCAGATTCATGCTGGCAGCACACCCATTACCACAAATAGCATTTGTACCCTGTGTCCCCCTCCCAATTAGCCCCAACCTCCCTTCCCCTCCTCTTCTCCCCGCCCCCACTCCACTTTGTAGCCCAAATAATGTTCTCTCCCTCTGCAAATCCAGCACACCACTGTGGTCTTTCTTTCCTTCCTTCTTTCTCTCTTAGCTCCCACTTATAGTGAGCACATTTGGTATTTATCCCTTTGTGCTTTACTTATTTCACTCAACATAAGTTTCTCCAGGCTCATCCATGTTGTTGCAAATGAGAGAATTTCATTCTTTTTTAATGGCTGAGTATTATTCCATGGTGTATATATACCACATTTTCCTTATCCAATCATCCATTGATGGGCATTTAGGTTGGTTCCATGTCTTTGCTATTGTAAACAGAGCTGTGATGAACATGGGAGTGCAGGTATCCCTTCAATGTGATGATTTCCATTCCTCTGAGTATATACGCAGAAGTGGGATTGCCGGATTGTATGGAAGAGCTATCTTTTCTCAAACAACTGTTTGAGAAACCTCCATACTGTTTTCCATAGTGGTTGTACTAATTTACAGTCCCACCAACAGTGCAGGAGTGTTCCCTTCTCTCCACACCCTGACCAGCATTTGTTATTCACTGTCTTTTTGATTATAGCGAGTCTAACTGCGGTGAGGTAGTATCTCGATGTAGTTTTAATTTGCATTTTTAAATTGTCATTGTTATCAACCAACAGATCTGTCCAGCTTGGTAAGCCACATTGGTGGGCCTGCATTTTTCTCCTCTAAAATTCTTAGTGTCTGCACAAAGATTGCAAGAGATTCTTTGTACTATGTACTGTTTGATGGTCATCCATTTTGGTGACATAAAAGCTGAGCTAGACTCTTCCAAAGCCCAAACCATCCCTTTTGAAAATCTCAGACACACTGGCAAACTATCCTTACTCTTATCTGGACATAGAAGAGTGCCCTGGCTTATTACTGCAGAGACCAGTAGCCAGACTCACCAGCATTGTCAAATAGACCTCACTAAGAATTAGGAAAGAGCTCTGGCTTGAGGTTTCTTTGGTAGGGGAACTTAGAATCTCCAATTAGGTGCTCTCCCCTCCCCCATTACAGAAATTCTCATCTTAAATGTCACTTCTGCAGGGCCTGGTCTAAATTCTAACCCCTTGTTATCCTCTCAAGCTACCCTATCCATTTCCTTCCTAGCATCTGCCACAATTTATGATTTTAAATTTATTTATGAATTTATTTGCTTAATATCTGTCTCCCTCACTAGATTTTTTAGGTCCATGATGGCAAGGACTAAATTCTTTTTGTTCATCATTTTATTCCCATAGTCTATGATATGGCATGTGATAGACACGCAATAAATACGTGGTGGATGAATGAATGAATGAATGAATGAATGGAGTTAACACTATAGAAGCCTGAAGTTGTTAGCTGTCACTGAGTATTACTGACTTCCTCCCATTCATGCAAAGCACTGTGCTCCTAGCCACGTAATTCCTGATCTTCCTACACCACCTTTGTGGGATAACAGCCATCATTATGTTTACATTACAAGAACAAATAAAAAGGAGAGTTAAGAGTCTTTCCTCTTAACGAGTAACTGTAAATATTTGATGTTTAATTCACTGGGTAGGCCCACTCTGAAAATGAGGTTCCTGGCAGGAATGAGATCCCAAATACCTAACCACAGGAACCCCAAGTGGGTTCTGGACACCCCCTGCTGGGCCTGGCTTTAATTCTAGTGGTTCTGCTGATAGAGAAGGTCCCAGGGGTACAGAAAGGGCAGCCCAAGTGGTGGTGAGGGGCACTCTCAGCTCTGGCACTGCCACTATTACTAGGTAAGGAATTGTTTCAGTGCTTTAACATGTAAAATTGGCATGTGCCAAAAATCAGTCCTGATCCCTTGAATCCTATGTAATCATATTGATCTTGTCTTTCCTTAAAATTTTATTCATCATGGATTCTTAGCATTCATTTTGATTTCTTAAAATATCATATTAAAATGTTATTTATCATGATCGCTGTTGAGTTGAATTGTGTCCTCCCCAAATACATATGTTGAAGTCTGGACCCCCAGTAGCTCACATGGTGACCTTATTTGGAAATAGGGTCATTGCAGGCGCAATTAGTTAAAATGAGGTCATATTGGAATACTGTGGGCTTCTAATCCAATACGACTTATAAAAGGAGAAATTTGGACATAGACACATATGTGAAGACAGGAGTTCCGCTGCCATAAACTAAGTAGCCCCCAGAAGCTAAGGGAGAGGCCTGGAACAGATCCTGCCTGGCACCTTCAGAGGGAGCACAGCCCTGCTGGTACCATGATCTCAGACCTCTAGCCTCCAGAACCGAGACGATACATTTCTTTAAGCCACTCAAATTTTGGTGCTTGGTTCCAGCAGCCCTAGCAAACTAATACAATCACTGAGCTTCATGGTACCCCCTTACATTTTATGTTCAAGGCATGTCCCTCACTTCTCTCACTCTGGTCCTGGCCCTAGATCATACTATGATGTCTCTGTCTACAAGTCACTCATGTCGACCTCTAGATTTCTGGGATTTAAGAAGAAAGGAAGCCCTTACATAGAAAATGAAAAGGAGCCTGTGAAATTCAATTAGTTGTCAAAAATGTCCTGGGGTGGGGGGTGGGTGTCAGGGAGAAAGGGGAAGCTATTCTTTTAGACTTCATGTCCTGAAACAAAAGCTCTTAATTTCTAGAGCTCACTTCATAGAACATGATGCTAGAAGAGACTTCCAAAGGAGCTATACAGATTATCTGTTTCTCCAAAGAGAACTCTCAGGCTTTTCTGCTCTTGAACTCTTCAGAGAAGATCTCACAGCCACCTGTTATAGAACAAAACTCCTATCTGTTGATTCTTTCGGGCTGATCCAAATCCACCTTGGTGCACTTTAACCCTTTGCTCTGTTCTCAGGCCTCAGTCTCTATGCTTCAGGATAGCTAGCAAGTCACTCCCGATCTTCTCTTTGCAGGCTAAGTAATAACACTTCTTTAGCCTTTATATACAACTCTAATCTTTTAATCCAGCCATGAAAAAGAATTGTTCTATGTGTTCAGAGCCTTAAAAAAATCAGTTTGACTTACATGTAAACAGGGAGGATTAAAAAAAATCTATAGTGCACGCTCCTCTATTCCTGTCTCTGCCTCTCTTTGGTTTCCTTTTTTAATAATCAGTTTCCCAAAAAAATTGGGTTGTGTGGGACTCTGCGTACCTCGAGCCTGTTTGCAGAGGCAGCATTCTTCCTGCAGTAGTAAAATAAATGATTGAAGACTAGAGGAATAACCCCTTTCAACCTCCCCAGCCAAAGTGCCCAGCAGTCCTGATACTTTTTTTTAAGTTATACATACAAAACTGGTAATTTCTGTTTCTGATCTTTATACTTATTCTTAAACATTCAATTATACCTATATTATCTAACTCACTATTATATGAGGAAGAAGAAAATTAAAAAATTATGAAACACAAGGCAAGGGACCCAGCTCTCAGTTTCTGTAACTCTTGTAGAGTATGGTTATATAAAGATGAAAAGTTACACCAATATCAATAGTCGCACACATTTCAAATCTATATTATCAACATAAATATGAAGACTGTCTGCTTTTATGTTTTATACTAGGCCAAAGTTACCAACCATTCTCAGTAAGCAACATTAATACTTTGATTTATTTTTCAGAATCCTTCACAGAAGATAATTTTCAAAGAAAATGAATTATGAAGTGCCATGAAAGGAAGAATTTACAATGAGATCTGGAAAGAGGACTAGTTTCCCTTGCTCAGAAAAAAAGGTTGTGGGGGAATTGGAGAGAGTTTGAGCATGGCATAAAAAAAAAAGTACGACGACTAAGCTACAGGGCAGAGAAGAGGCCACGCTTGGAAACGGTGCATGAGGAGGTGTGGAAGAACCTTAGGATTAAAGGCTGAAGTATGAACATTCCTTAACCCTTATCTGGCAAAATTTTGAATAAAAAGAAAAATTGCACTTACCTAATGGTCTGATTATGGTAGCTTTTCAAATCCTGTCCAATACTGGTGGTTACTACTATCTATGTTAGGAGAGATATACAAGGATCGGTTATGTCTCAACACCCCACATTAGAAATACAGTCTTTGGTATACATTACTCATAAAACGTGCTAGACAGTCTTTCATCCGATAAGTTTCTGTAAAAATAAAATTAACGGTTTACCAGCCCTGTGCATATTTAAGACTTAGTAAATTTAACTTCCCCAAATGACTTGATGTGGTTAAAATATCTACAATGCAGTTTCTGCCAGTGGGTTTCGGATACCTCCAAACTCCAAGCCAAAGGTTCATTTGATGTATTTGTGCTTAAAAGCTTTTGCATAGAATGGCAGAGAAACATGTACGACACTACAAGGAGGTTTTGAAATTTCACTCTGATTCCAGGAGAGCCTTAGGGGGACAAACAAGATTGGTGCTGTATGTTCTTCACGCACTACTGTTCCCACCCTGAACACTGAGAATAGTCACTCTCATTTCAATGGGGACAAAATTTTGTCATGAACGTTGTCAGCTGTCTCACATGGGTTCTCCTCATGTCTTGGACTACAGGATAAGCCCCTGGACTTAAGGGGCCACTTTTATTCACCCAATACCACCTAGAACAGAGCAGGTGTTTAGGAATCTTGTGCTGGCTTACATAGATTCTCAAAGGCTACAGCACTGTATCTATAAAAGACAAACTACTGATTAAAAACCAACCCAATTCATACAACAGGTTGGTTCAGAAAAGAAAATGACTCGAACCAGTTGTTTCCTTAAACCAGCCATTTACTTTAAATCACTTGTCAATTTAGTCAAAGGAATGAGTATTGTTGCTCCACCATGAAGGTAGATTTGGGGTGGGAAAGCATTAGGTGTTGCTTGGGACCCACGTATATTACAGGGAGACCAGATGGGACAGAAAGAAGGAAGGACAGATGGGCAAAAGTCTATATGCACCAAAAAAAAAAAAAATCTTTTTCTTTCAACCTGTGTGGACTTCCTAATTCTTCTCTCCTGCTTTACTGCACCACATACTCTGCCATTAAATTCATCTCTTTAATTAAAGGACTACTTTTACTCTTCTTCTGCTCCAAAATCTTCCATGATACCCTATCACCATTCAAGTTGATGTCAAATTCCCTGATATTCAAGATTCTCCACATTCTATCCCTAAAGACATATTTTTTTCTTTTATTAGTTTTCTACAGTCTGCAAATTTCTACTTTAGTCAAACTGGTTTATTTATTAGTTCCCAGTAATGTGCTGAAATGCCCCCTCCTCTCTTCTCTATCTAAATTCTGCCCAACCATAGAAAACTTCTCCGTGAAACCTCCCCTGAGCATGCCAGCATGAAATGCTGTCTTCCTTCTAGGAATCAAAATGAATCATCTGGCAATTAAGCTCACTTTATGACATCCCTTCACCTGTTCAATGCTACTTCCATAAACAGTTTATAAGCAACTTGAGCCTAGTGCCTCGCATACAGCAGGTGCAAAATAAGATCTGTGAATTGGCTCTGATGATTTCATACCTGTCTCCGTGACACACAGCACTGAGCTGACCTTGGTAGCACCAACCCAGCTATAATGCCATAATCCTCACATAGATGGGAAGCTAAAACATGGACTGCAACTATGTCACCTAATGTTTTTAAAGAAACAAATAACACGCAAAGAATCCCAGCTAACATTTTACACACTCTTCTCAGGAAAGCAGCAAGGACTGACATGATTTCTTCTCTCTTCAGAAAAAGGAAATGTGATAAACCTAAACACCAAGGGAACACTGTGTATCATCTAATGCACAAGACAAACAACACATCTCTTCCAGTTTTCTTACAGGAAAATCACAAATCAATAAGAAAAGCTGATGAGAAAATAAAGTAACCAGAAAAAGGTAGCAACTGGCATTGTGTATATCAAGAGATGGAATTGTCTTCAATTATAACAACAGATTTGCCGTAATCCATAAAATCTGTGTTATGAAAGTTTGAAACAGTTATGTGCAGTGTTTTATGGTCCAAAGTAGATAAAGACCCTCCATTCCATCAGCATTTTCATTTATGTTTGTTGGTTATTATGAGTCTGTTTAATGCCAAACATAAGCAATTGTTTCAACTGCCAAAAACAGTCAAGCCATTTCTTGGCTGAACTAACCAATAAATTTCCTTTTAAAAAAGTTGTAGATCTGATAACGCTATACAAACATGGCCAATGCTGTTTTCACATTCATCTTCACAAAGTCTATCTCCCTGGGGAAAATGGACTAAATTGCTCAGATAACTGTTGCCATAGAGCCAGCTATATTATTTACCCATTCCCAATATAGTCAAAGGAAGCACTTTAAAAGTTAATTAAATGGGATGGAATTCTTACAATCTAAACTTCCATCTATAAAAGTTTGATTTAGCAAGTGTATCATTGTAATGAATCTATCATTTACCACGAATTTGCTTTTGCAGATTTTGTTGCTCCCTGGCTTCACAGCAATGCTTAACTTTTAGAGAAAGTGCTAGCAGGGTTCATGACGGAGTCTGCAGACAGTTACCTGGCCTCCATTGAAACAGATATCCAGCCGAAACCATTCCTTCAAAGGTACGACGAATTTAGTTTTTACGGCAAGGTCTTCTCCTTTCACAAGGTGCATTTGAATATGCAAATGACCTAAAAGGGAAATGATAGCTCATGGAAATGATAAAAAATACCTAAGAGTGAATGAAGTAGCTACACCTTTTCAACAATGGTCCTTAAGAAGCTACAAGAGTAAATCAGTTTCCTTTTTCCTTTAAACAAAAAGCAAAACCAAAAAGCACATTCCTAAATGCATTCCTTCATAAATAAGACTTTTGTTTTAAGCTTTCATAAAAACAGTTTAATTTGAAGCCTACATTTGGAAACTATCGCTCTTGCTGAGCTGCCACGGTGACAATATCTTTCTTATTCTAAACAGATGTACCTGTCAATAGAGCATAAGAAAATGACAATATCATCTTAAAAGTTCTGTTTTATACTTACCCTCTTCAGTAAGAAATACAGAAGGCGTGCCATACATCTCATTAGAATCAACAAAGTATAGAATCCCACAGAGATTGCTCTTGCAATAATGGAGTAAATAAAGCCACAAGGAAACAGTAAACCTATAAGAGTGAGGGGGAAAAAATTCTGCAGGTTGATATTATCCAAGAACAGGTAATTATAGGTAACAATGGCCAAATAAATTGCTTTCTTTCCAATGAAGGGATGAATTTGCCTTCATATTCATCATGGGAGATCAGCTTACAAAGCCTGATTTTTGAGACAGAGTAGGTAGTTTTAGTAACTGCAAAATACAGGAGTTAAGCTTCATTGTACAAAACTAGCAGACATTCTACCTTGCACCAACACTGTTTCTGTGCCTCCTAGAGAATCTCACATGCCTACCATTTGAATTCTTGATTAAAGCTTATAAAGTCAGGCACAGAATAAAAATCTGGATGTTAACGAGAGGTGATTTGATAAGAAGGTATTTTAATTTCTATGATTTTTAAAAAACCATAATTAGGGCTTTTCAAGCAATTTTGTGTCTTTCAAAGATAAAAGCCCTAAGGGAGAAAAATGTAATAATCTGCAAATGGCATCACTATGTGATAATTGGAACACATATATATTATTTTAATGCTTGCGTTAGGTTGTTCGGTATCACAGTTCTGGCTGACCAATATGGAACAACTAATATAAATTATTCCATTCCTGAGCTGGAGCTATTTTAGTTGGAAAAAATATTGTACACCTGTGATTTGTGAAGTGAGGATAAAATAACAGTAGCCAACTTAAGCTGGACACATTTAGCCAAGATATGTGATCCATCAATTGTTCAGAAAATATTTGCTGAACACCACCTGCTTGATGCAATACATTTTACTAGTGACCAGCAGTTCAAAGATGAGGAGCTAGGACTAACTGCATTTTGCACATGAAACATGGGTCAAGATCAAAACAAATGCATCAAGTTCTCCCCATTTACCCCAGTAACCTATTTCCAGTTTGGGTTAAAGTGATAGTGGCCCCAGGTTCTTTGGGGATACATCCAAACAAGTCCTTTAGAATATTCTGAGCTTTATAATCTGGCCTCGTAATCATTGGTATGATATGCAAACAGATGGTGCCACACAGCTCCCTCCTGACCCACCCAGCTGAGCAAGCCCATGAAGATAAGTTATTACAAGGGAGCTTAGCAAGAACATACGCTCAGTAAAGTGACTCAAGATCTTTCTACAGCCAGCAGCATGGGAAGAATTAAATCACTCTGCTAAATCCATCCGGTCTGAGGTGAATCAGAAAGCATTTTCAGCATCTTCAATTCAGCAGAAGGAAAATATATATATATCTCAGTTTTGCTGAAATCAGTGGAGGAGATCAGGAGTTGTGAGATTTCATACAGCTCATCCCATCTTCCAGAGCAGGAGAGGCACAGCCAAGGCTGCGATCTGGGCTGGCTTTGGCTAGCTACACCTGAAACCTTGAAGGCTGCAGGCTCCAACACCTTGCTGCCTACTCATGTCATCCTTGGATGGACATATAAGAACAAAGGCCAACAGAGAACTGCTAAGTGCGAGAATAATTCAAGACTACTTTGACATTTTCAGGTGCACAAATTCTGTCTAAGCGTTGTAGGTCTCAACATTTTTGCAAAGCACCTTACAAAAGTGTGTCCTCCTAAGGAGTTCTTCCGCTAGCCTGCTCTGGCCCTCAGAGGCAACGAGCACCACCCAACCAGCCCCTGTCCACCACCCATCCTTACACTGGGTAATCCATCCGCTGGTGTCGGGTGGCCTCCAGCTCTCGGTTCTGAAATCGCAGCAACTTCTTTACAATGCCTGTGTTTTCTCCACTGGAGGCATAGAGAAAGCCAAGGAGGGCAAGCACGTCTGCAAACAGCAAAACAACCGCCTCTCAATGATCTCCAGGAACTCATTCCTTCCCAAATCAAATTCTTCCTGGAACCCTCTGCCCAGCTCCAATCAAACATTTAAATAGTCTATAAATATTAGCAAACATCTATTGAACACTGAATATACATCAGGCATTTTACAGAGACTATCTCAATTAATATTCATAGCAACCTTATGAAGCAGATGCTTCTATCAGTCCCATTTTACAGAAGAAGAGCCCAAGGTTAAATGCACAAAGTTAGTAAGTGGTAGTGCCGAATTTCAGGTCTCAAACTCAGGCTTCTGTGTTCTGAACCATTTTTACACACTGCCCTCCTTATTCTAAGGAAAACAGTTTGAGTTTGTATTATAATAGTTAGTCGACACTGCCATAGCACTCACTATGGTCCAGACACTGCTGTAAACTTTTTACATATTAGTTAATTTAATTTATTACATATCAGTTAATTTAATTTTCATTAATATGCCCAGTCTACAGATAAGGAAATAAAGGCAAGGTTGCCAAAATAGTAATTGACATTTAGTGTATTCCAGGTAACATGCCAAGCACGATTCAGGGATAACCACTTAATTTCACAACAAACTATGAAGTAGGTACTTTTATTATCACCACCTAGATGAAAAAACTGGGACTTAGATGGGGTTGAAAAATAAGAGATAGAGCTGGAATTCAAACTCAAGCAATTTGGCTTCAGAATCCATGTCCTTAAAACTGCACCATTGTTTTTTCTTTTGTCCAGACTTTCCACACAAACTCAACACACTACCCTACACAGAAAGGAGTCTTCCACTGTATTTCACAAATGTGGAAGACTTCTTTTCTGTCACTCGAGAAAACACAGGGATGTCCCTCATGAACCTTAAATGGAGAACTGAGTTATTTCATCTATATTTAATATCTACTGCTTTAAACAAAGCTAAGTATGAATTTTCCATATTCCCCCTTGTCAAAGAAGTCACTTAACTCAACCTATGAAAAAGGATAGTTTTCTCTTTCTTAAAATGCTCCTTGGCTTAAACATTCATGACCAAATGGTGGAAACAGCCTATTTTCCTGGGCTTCTTGGAGAGAGGAGAACTGACTTCTGTGCAAGTCACCAAATACTAATATTGGCACAAATTACGGGGCCTCTCAGCCTAGGATGCTGCACATCCCCAGTCTCATCTCCCAAAGGGAAAATGAAAGTTTGTTATATAGAGAGGTACCTCTATTTCATTATAATTTGGAAGTCATCAGAGCAGTTTTTAAAATCTCAGGCCCTTATGAATATTATTTAATGAGATTAAATAAGCCAATTTCCCCCCCCCAATGTCCACATATCTACCTACTTTCTTATAGGTGGGGATGAATTTCGAAACCCAACAGGGTGGACTTACCAATTTGAGCTCAATTTGGGCGCACTGGACTTGGTCTGTTATGGGACTCCAGAGGGGATTAGAAATGGAATTACTGTAAAGGCGTCTTTAGAATCTGGGGGAAAAATTCTTCAAAGAAGTTGACATCAGCTCCACCTTGGTCTGGCTTCCACCATTTGAGCGGAGCATGAGAGACCAGATGGCCACGTCGGACTCCCAGGATGCCTTCTGCTAGTGACTGCTGTGGAGTTATCCAGTGTATAGTACAAACGTTTATCAAAACAAACAGAACTTGATGGGCCGGCCCGGTGGCGCACTGGATAGTGCGCCGCTTGGGAAGCGTGGTGGCGCTCCCGCCCGAGGGTTCGGATCCCACATACAGACCGGTTCCCGCTCACTGGCTGAGCGAGGCACGGGAGCAACACCGAGGGTTGCAATCCCGTTGCCGGTCCCCGGTCCGGTACGGGGGCAACACTGAGGGTTGCGATCCGTTGCCGGACACGGAAAAAAAAAAAAAAACAGAACTTGATACTCCCCAACCCAAGTCCTGTGAAAAGTCTTCATAAAGGAGGTTTCCAAAGTGAAAAGTCTCCCTTCTCTAAGTACCGAAGTAAAGCAGGTCAAACGGAGAACTTGCAGGTCTAAAACAATTTTACAAAAACATATACCTTTTGCACTCAACAAAACTGAAGTAATGTAGTTTTCTTGTAAAATCAGTAGCTTCAATAGTTCCGTAATTTGGAAATCTATGGTACTTTTCTCTCAGTATAATATTGTCTTCCCATTATAGTTAGAAATAGTTAACAAGAATGAATTTGGAGGTCGAATTCCTCCAGCCCAGGATAACATACTGGCTTATTGTCTAGGAACTGATTATGGCTAGTTGGAGTGCTAGAATGGATTAGTGATGTCTGTCAGAGCACTGGAATGGGGGGTAATAGTATCAGCACCATACACCATTAAAGGATTTAAAGGTAGAAAATGCTAGACCCAAAGAGGTTTACTGGCTTGCACAATTCCTTCTAGAATGTAAGTTCCATGAGAGCATTCACTCTTCCATCCCCAGGGCCCAGAACAGGGCCCAGTGCCTGATAGCAACTCCATAAATATTGGTGAGTGAATGAATAAATATAAGTATGGCCAAGTCAGAATTTGAGCCTGTCGCCCTTTCTCCCAGCACTTTCCACAGTTCTATAATGTGCAGCATGCTGCCTAAGCCAAATAATGGCCTCTCTTCTTTCAAATCCTTCCCCCAAGTCCATTTCTTTTGCTTATCTTGTGTGAGGAGGTAAGGTTGGTGGTGGGGGAGGAGGGAGGAAAGCATCATTAAGACATAAACATAAAATACCAGGAAAACAGTTTGTGTTGGAATCCTCCTCCTCACCCCCGACTGTTTTGTTTGTTTTATTTCCTCAAATTTTAGAGCAGGAAGAGGCATTAAGGATTATATGGTACAAACTCCTTCATTTGGAGACAAGAAAAATGTTACTGTCTTGTTGAAAATTGTATAGTTAATAAGAAGCCCAGCTATGAGTGAAGTCTGGTCTCCCTGCTACAAACCAATTGTATGGCTTTTTATTAACCACACAAGTGGTTAATAAATCTCACAAATTTTCCCAGAGAGAACTGCAGCTGATGTCCAGCTAGCATGCCCCTGTGTGGCTACGCTGGTTGCTATAACACTGAAATATTTCTATATTGGTTAGATCATTGATACTGCCTTGACCCTCCAAGGCCCCAATTCAGGTTAAAGGTGGCCAGAGCCCAGAGAGGCTGACTAGAACCATCACCCCTTCCCGGTTGCTAAATATTTTGCATCTCATCCCTGGGTAGGGTGGGGTTGGAGAGATCATATATCCCATTCTCTAGTTCAGCTGAGTCATCAGAGCCCTGACACTGACATCTTGCTCTGGGAAGGGTCCCGTTTCCATGTACCAAAGCCCTACTCAGGATGCGCTTCAAATATACCATAATGATGTGCTGAGATCCTCAGCCCACATGCGAAGAAGCTAGAGATAGTCTCGATGCAAGGAATTACTATGACTAAAAGTCTGCAGGCAGAGCCTGGGGGGAAAGGAGGTAAGATTCTTCAACCTGCGCCAGTAAAGCTGGAGCACAGGTAACTTGGTAATGCTTTCCAGACACAGAACATTTAAAAAGCATCGGTGTTTTGTTTTCTTTAAAACCAAAGCCTGAGAATAAAAACTCTATTTTCTAACAGGTATGTTAGGTCAGAACATTCCCCCAAAAAGATACTAGGTAGTTAAGTGGGTTACTAAGGAAGTCTGTGGAATATTCATTACCAGGAGTCTTAAGAATAAAATAAATGTCACTCCTAGCAATTTATTCTCCAAACACAGTTACACCTGTGCACAAAGATACATGTATACTATAGACTGGATGTCCCTCAACCTCACTGAAGCTTAAATTCCCACTGTAACTGTTGAGGGTGGGAAATCCTATCATGGTAATTGAGAGGTGGGGCCTTAAAGAGCTGATTAGATTGTAGGACCATGACGTAGTGAATGGATTAATAATGGTGGTCGGGGCGCGGTTCTGAGGGCTTTAAAATGAGAGTGAATGAGGAACTAATGTTCTCTCTCCTCCACTATGTGAGACCCCTGGTTCACTGTCACCACCACCAAGGCCATCACCAAATGTATTCCCTGGACTTTGGACTTCCCAGCCTCCAGAAGTAAGCAATAAATTTCATTTTCTTTATTAATCACCCAGTTCCAGGTATTTTGTTATAAGCAACAGAAATGGACTAATACAATGTACAAGTATGTTCAGTGAAGGCTTGTTGCTAAAAGCTAAAGACTAGAAATGACCTGCATGGCCAACAGCAGAAGACAGGTGAAATAAATTATGTACCATCAGGCAACGAAATGCTAAAGTGCTGTAGAAAAAAATAAGGTCGTGCCACATGTACTGATACAGAAAAATCTCCACTGCATTGCTAATGAGTGCAGGACAGGGTTTCTGGTGTCCTCTCATTTGCGCATGAAGAGAAGGGGCTACAACTTAATGCTTCTGTGTACAGAGAACATTTCTGGAAGGAGACCCAGGAAACTGTTGTTACTGAGTTTGCTTCTGGGAAAAAGACCAGAAAATTGGGGTGGGCAGGATTCTTGATTCTTTCTTCTAAACCTTTTTACACTATTTAAATCTTTTACCGGGTACATGTACTACTTTTCTGGCTAAAAAAGAAAAGAACAAAAGCTCTGAGCATTTCCATGCAGGCAAGAGGAAGAAACAGACGCATTCCAAGACCTCCCCACCCTCGGCCTCCCCAGCGCAGCCCAACTGGCATTAAAGAGGCAAAGTCCAGTGGGTGAAGAAAACAGGATGATTCACATCGAGAAAAATTCAACTTTAAAAAAAGTATCCCTTCTAATTTAGAACCTGGGTTAGGACTGTATTAGCATATTTCAGAGAGGCGGCATAACAAAGTTGAAAGATTCAGGAAGTTTGGACTCCAGTGAAACAATCTCCCTGAATCTCGGTTTTCCCCCTTCATTAAAGAGAGGATGAGAATAAATACTGTCTTTCCCACGGGACTATTATGAGGATTAAATGAGACAATGTGCAAGAAAAAAATGTTTTGAAAATCATAAAGGGCAATGCAGATGCTAGGCATTAATTAGTGTTATTACTGAAAAATTCAAACTACCATGATTAACTGGGGAAAAAACGGAACTAGGTCTGTTTTTGTAAAAATGCCAGATATATAGCTTATAATTACAAAAAGTACCATCATGTCATTGACTTGAATAGTCCTGCTGCATAAACTGTTTTTTCACAAAGGCAAGTTAACCCCAGCACCAACACTTAACTTTCAATCATTTTGTTATAAGAGAAGTTCGTTATAAAAAATCATACTTCTGATCCATTGGATCTGAAGATAAAAATGAATTCTTAGTGGAAGGAAAAGAAGGAAATTGCTGTGTTCCCCCAGTTTCTCATCTAAGAGGGAAGAGCAGAAAATGTTCATAAAGGTAGACACTAGGGCAGAAGGTTTAATACCCCCCATGGCATGGCTTTTAACAACCTTCGAAGTGTGGTCCTAGCCTGCATTTCCAGTTTTATTTCCTAAATTGCCCATCTCACACCTGAGATTCTACCTTGGTGAACTAATGCATAGCAAGTGTGCTGCTAGTCCACATTTCCACTCCATGGCAAACAGTAATCAATAGACAGGGCACCCTTTTCACTAGGTGCAGACTCCACCTCAGAATCCCTCTCAACACTATTTTCTTTTTTTTTTTTTTTTTTTAAATGACCGGTAAGGGGATATCAACCCTTGGCTTGGTGTTGTCAGCACCACGCTCAGCCAGTGAGCTAACCGGCCTTCCCTATATAGGATCCGAACCCGTGGCCTTGGTGTTATCAGCACCGCACTCTACCGAGTGAGCCACGGGCCGGCCTCAACACTATTTTCTAAGGGGCAACCCCCAATCAACCCAAATTGGAGTGCAACATGCAACCTATTTTGCTATCCATCACATCAAGAGATGCAGGCTCATTGCCACTCCACCACCAGGCTGCATTTTCTCCTGAAAGATGACCGGTAAGGGGATCTCAACCCTTGGCTTGGTGTTGTCAGCACCACGCTCAGCCAGTGAGCTAACCGGCCTTCCCTATATAGGATCCGAACCCGTGGCCTTGGTGTTATCAGCACCGCACTCTACCGAGTGAGCCACGGGCCGGCCTCAACACTATTTTCTAAGGGGCAACCCCCAATCAACCCAAATTGGAGTGCAACATGCAACCTATTTTGCTATCCATCACATCAAGAGATGCAGGCTCATTGCCACTCCACCACCAGGCTGCATTTTCTCCTGTGTGTGCCATGACTCATGTTTTCCTTCTGCCTGGATACCCTTCCGTCCATCCCCTTTCTGAAAACTCTACTCATCCTTCAAGTCTCTGTTCAAATGTCACCTTCTCTGTGAAGAAGCCTAGCAAAGCATCTAACACAAGGAGATTGCTCGGGAACTTTTTGCAATCAATGAATGACTTTCAGTAAATCAATCTCTTCATGACATCATCTGGCAGTATAGCTTAATGGTTAAGTGTGGGGTTTGAGAACCAAACTACCCAGGTTCAAATACCAGCTCCATCATTAATAGCTGTGTGAACTTAGACAAGTTACTCAACCTCTCTGAGTCAGTTTCTTCCTTGGTATATGTGACAGTAGAGTATGGGGCAGATAAAATCAGACACCCACGTAAAGGATTTAGCACAGTGCCCGGCACATAGTGAGTGCTCAGCAACGGATAATAGCTGTAGTTATTGGTTACTGTATTTACCTCTCACATAACTGCCTTAAAGAGAAGGGCTGTGTCTTCATCTTTGAGCCTCCAGACTTAGTAAAGATATCAGTACATGGTAGGAGCTCAGTGAATCTTCATTTAATGGAATTGCATGATACACCTCATATAAGAGGTACCAACAGAGGACTCTGGAAGACCAGTGGTTAGCAAGTTAATTTCTGATTATGGAAATCAAAACAAACACACAAACTTCAGGATGGAGGCTGGGGGAGGTTGGAAATTTGAGACAGCTATTGAAATATGGGTATGATTTTGCCAAGAAGATATGGAAGGTGGCCATAGGGGGTGGTGTTGGTTCTCGGGGTGGGGTTGGGGTGGGGGAATCAGGGACTGTAGCTATTCTAGGTGAAAGGAACTGCATTAGCAAAAGCATAGGGGTGGGGAGTACCAGACAAAATACGAAGGCGAAGCTGAGCTCAGGTGCGGTTGCAAAGGAGAGTCACTGAACAGAAGCCTCCAGGCCTAACCAGCACAGCCCAAATGGGCTCTACCTAGGAAGCTGAGGAGCGTGTGCAGAGGCCCTGGGTAGGCACACAGCCACCCTCCCCTTGCATGCTCCCTACCCTGGCAGCACAGCTGTGTGAGGGCATCAGTGAGTGGTCACGGTGCAATCTTCACACATAAGCATAAGAGAGAAAAATTCCCTCCCCCTTGGCTAACAGCATCTATTCACTCAGTCGAAGAGTCACTGCATGCCTGCTGTATACGGGTGCTGTGCTAGGCACTGGAACAAAACAAACAAGGACCTGGCTTCGTGGAGCTTGAGTTCTAATGCAGGAGACAGTCACAGGTAAATAAGCAAGTAGTATATTTAATTACCATGTCCAGTGGCGATAAGGCTATGAAGGAAAATAAAGGTGGGCAATTACGGGTGGCAGGGGGTGGACTGCTGTGTTAGATAAGGGGGTCAGGGAAGCTGTCTCTGGTGAGATGGCATTTGTACAGAGGTATGAATGAGGTCAGGCAGCAAGCCACACAGTGATCCAGTAGAAGAGCATTTTAGGGGGAATGAACAGTCACCCAAATGTCCCAAAGTGGGAATGAACTTGGTATGTCCAAGGAGAAGCAAGAGACCTGTGCAGCTGGAACAGGTGGGCAAGGGGTTCATGGTAGGAGAGGAGGGCAGCAAGTGGACAGGGACAGATCCGACAGGCCAGGGCAAGGGGCATGGGTTGATCCTAACTGCACTGGGAGGAACAGGGGGGGTTAAGCAGGGAGTGATATGAGCAGCTTGCACCAGCTGCTGTGTGGAAGGCAAGGGCAGAGCTGAGAGGCCACTTGCAGGTGGTGGCAGGAGTCCAGACAGGAGGCTGGAGGCTTGGACCAGGATGACAGTAGTACACATGGTGAGAGGGGTGAGAAGTGACTGACTGTGTGATATATATAGTCTGAAGGTGGAAGCAACAGCACCAACTGACTCTCACAATGAGTGTGACAGGAAGAGAAGCCCAGGTGGGACCCCAAGTCTGGGCCTGAATGTGGTTGATTCCTTTCTTTCAGTGAGTTCACCGATGAGTCAGGCACACATGGGACTTGTGTGGGACAACAGATAACGCCCAGTCTCCTCCCCCAAGGAAACGGATGACAATAAGTGGAGCCACAGGCGTGGTCTACCCATGGTCACCTATGCCCCACATACCCAGAATGCAGCAGAGACAGGTACACCAGGAAGGCACGTGGCCAAGCCTTGACACACAGGCATTCTGAAAAGCTGCTGATTTCTGAGCTGGGTTAGGTTTACCCATCAGGGCCGGACAAAAGTGTGCTGCGCAGCCACCAAAAATCAGACTGGTGGCCTGGCCTGGGCCCTGGCAAAGGAGCTTTGCTGCCGAGGGGTGTATAGGGGAGTTGGGAGCCCAAGCTAAGCCAAGGGTGGCGGGTGCTCCCACCACACTCCTAGAACATCCAAGAATGGGGACTTTGACTCTGTCTCTATAAATGGAAAAGAAAATGAAAGCAAGTCGGGGGTGCTTCGGTTCAGAGGCAGGGCCATCGCAGGACACCAAGCACATGACACAGAACACATTCCTGAAACCCCACACCAGTGCTGGCTGCAGACTGTGACGGGGACCAGATGACCAGACGTGACAGGCGCCCCCACCTCTCAGCTCTGTGCCTCACCAATGCCCCCTTGTTGTCCTGGCTTGACTTGTTCATCAAGAGCCAAACAAAGAAGCCCCTGCCCAGAACGAGCCAGAGGCCTGGCCCCCTTCCATCCTCACAGCCGATATCCAGGACAAGGTCATGGACACTTTCCACAGGGCTGCTGCAGACACTCCTGTGCTGTGTCGTTTAACAACAGGGTGGGGGTATGCTACCCTTCTTTGGTAAACAAATCACAGCCACATGAACAGAGCTGGTTTTGAGGGTGCACAGAGCTCCCCCCTCCTTTTTGGTGACTTTCACTCTTAGAAAAGGTTTTCATCTGCCTTACGGTCTTATTAGCTTAGTTCTCACACCAAAAGTAATGCTCTGAAGAAAGTGGGGAGAAAAATCCCCCTGCACTATACCTGAGCCTTGTGCATGTGGGAAGGAGCAACAAAGAAAGAAATGACATTTCACAGTGTAAGGGCACGTTCAGGTGCCCTAAGAGCCGAGGCATTCGTAAATGATTTCATTTGGAAATTTCCAGCTTGCAATTCAGTCATTCTTCAATGAGAAATATATGATTTGCCAAACATGAAATGGAATCATTAAGGCCTGATGAAGTCAGAGGCAAAGCAAGACGCGGCTGTGTGTGCCCCCTGCCTCCTTCTCCTTAACAAACTAGGTGGCCCCATGGAAGGCATTCCAGACAGATGCTAGTGTGGGGCTCTGCCTGGAAGAGAGGGGCACACTGATCATCAAAATGCATGCAGCTCCACTTATTTCAGACATTTAATTACCCACCCCACCCTACCCCAACACACACACACGAAGGGAGTTGGCCTCCTTCCTCTAAATATCTCTGTATTTAAAGCACCGCGCAAACCCAGAATACGCCAGACACAGAACAGGGCTATTAAAACAAAATGTAGGATAAAGTTGTATAGAATTATACACACTCACACAACACACAGCACACATCTGAGTGCATGTGAAAGTCGGTAAAATCTGAATAAGGTCTGCAGTCTAGTGAACCGTATTAGATCAACACACGTTCCCTGGTTTTGATATTGTTCTATAGCTATCAAAGACACTGGGGAAAGCCGAGGAGGGGGTGCGTGGGACTCTCGTACCATTTTTGGAGCTTTCTGTGAATCTATAATCATTTCAAAGTAGTTTTCAAGATGTCAAATGTGGATTAATCTACTCATGGAGTAATGGGTTAAGGGTTTAATGGATTACCGGAGAGTGGACCTGGTGGCTTTATAAGGAGAGGAGGAAAGCAGGTGGACACGCTCTTCCCCCTCCTCACCATGTGGTAGCCTGTGCTGCCACCTTGGGACACTGTAGAGAGTCCCCACCAAGGAGAAGGCCCCATTCCATCTGGAAGATGTGCCCCCTGGACCTTCAACTTGCCAGACTCCAAAACTGTAAGAAATAAATTATGTTTCTTTGTAAATTACCCAGTTTCAGGTATTCTGTTATCAGCAACTGAAAACGGACTAACACAGTTCTCAAGTATTAAGGTGCATCAGAGTCATGGGGAATGAGTTCAAAATGCTGATTCCAGGTTCCTGTCCCCCCACAGATCCTGACTGAGCAGATAAGTGTGGGGCCTGGGAATCTGCATTTTCAGCAAGAGCACTGGGTGATTCCATCACAGGTGTTCTTAGGGCCACACTTTAGGAAACACTGCCAGGCTCCAGGTGGGTGCCTGGAGCACTCCCGGCTTGGCTCCCCATTGCAGGGTGGGGAGAAGAGCTGGCAGGTGCTCAGCATCCACAGGGCAAGGTGCTGCTCACGCCCATAGAGAGAACTTCAGACCCCCACTTCTACGTGTGTGCCAGAGACCTCCAACCCCCGTGCTTAAGGGAGGCTGCAGAAGGCAGGAAGGCCTCCTGTATTGGTCCTGCAGAGGCTGTGACCACATGACATTCAGGATAAAGTGCAGAGTTGGGACTCTATCATCATAGCTACTTTTTACTGAGTGCTAATGATGTGCTAAGCAATTGCCTCCCATTTAATCCTTGCAACACCGCTCAGAGAGAATTATTTACTATCCTCATTTGACAGATAAGAATAACTGAGGATCAGAGAGTTCCAAGGTTCCCTAGGTAGAAAGCGGCAGAGCAGGAGCTGATCCCAAAAGGAATGATGATTCTGTAAAACAACCTCCCTTTCTGACACAAAGCTTCCTTCAGGTTCTCTTCTCCTCTGGGATAAAACATTCTGCTTAAAAGTCACCAAAACTTCAGGGATTAGGGGAGGAAGGGGAATGGGAAGAAGACTTTCCCAGTCCTGTTTCAGTGGCATTAATGCTCATTTCCAATTTAAAGCAGATCTAAACCTCTCCAGGTGTCCATTCCACAGCCTCGTTGTCCCTCCCTCCTTTCATCCTCAATCCTCCTTTCTCCTGATCATTCTCTCTTTCCCTTTTTACTTTTCCCCTTTTGTCTCTAAAGTCCAAGATCACAGACTCAGTGCCTCTCTCCGTTTTCCACGTCTCCCCCACTGCGAATGTAAGAATTTGCTCCTGTCGCCCTATTATGATGCAGGCTGTCTGGAGAAAGAGAATTCAGTTTCTAGGAAGGCAACGACCTACCATTTTCCAGAGGACACTGTGGAATCTTGTTTGCCCGAAGGTTCCAAATGTAATCCATGTTCCACTCAAGGCACACTTGATGATCTTTGAAAGGGCGTTCAAAAGGCGGGACTGTCTTCAGCAGAGTATAATTCCTCGCTACGGCGTGTAGCAAGTTTTCCTCCCATTTAACATTCAAGTCTCCACCACTATATTTGTGAGTAATCCAGGCGCGTAGTATCACCACAGATACTGAGATGGAGTGTCTGATGAAATAATCATCTCTGTAAACCATAATGCTTGGAAATTTCACATGTACTATTTGTGTCCTGCTGGTGTGAAGGTGTTTCTCGTTCTTCCACCTCTTTTTGTATACGGGAATGCTACTTCTGAACTCAGATGAAACAACTGCTTCCAGACTGACAATACAAGGCTGAGAGCATAAATACTCAACCAAGACTTCAGAAACGTTGCGAACATTTCCTTCAAAGACAGTAAAATAAATAAAGTCTTTGTAAGCCACACTCTGCTCAGCTTTGGGTATCACCGATGTCGTCAAGGAAGTCTGCCTACCCAAAGATGGCACAAAATTCTGAAAAGGAGAAAAAAAAAGAGTAAGAGACACAGAAAATTTAAAAATTATCATAATAACAGGTAGATGAATCATTATTTTCCTGGGATTAAAAAAAAGATCCATCTACATAAAGCAATGAATGCAGAAAATAAAAGATGTCAAAACCACTATTGAATGATTGGAGAAAAACCAACCCAACACACACCAATAAAGATTAGGTCACATAAAAGTCTCTCCCCAGACTCAGTAGCATCTGCTGATCAAAATGTGACTTTCAAAGCTATGTAGCAATAATTCCAGAGTTGGTTTCCAAATGGAGGAGCTAGTTCACAACAAATCCAGTAGCGGTAGAACCTGCCTCAGAATGAAGAAGAGACAACCCGGCTTCAGACATTTTCAAGCAATTGTCCTGACTTCAAATGGTGGTCAGACATGGCCAAATCAAAGGATGGGAGAAAAGTTCAAAGTGCACCCACAAGGAAACATAACAGGGCTGCCAACCTGGCCCCTGTTTTTCCTGTGAGTTCAGAGCCAGGACAAGTCTGCATGACGGATGGACCAGCAGGAGGTTTCTATTGTTCCAAAGCACATGCAGGCAAACTTGGACCACGGCCTGTGATGTCTGATCCTTTCACTATGGATGATGCTACATGTGCCAAGAGTGATTTTAGCTGCATGTCTATTTATTTGGTTCTTTAAATGACCAAGCCCTTTCAATGTGGACGTTTCTTCTGAAAGCTTGGTCATGAAATCAAGGCAATGTTTTGAGCCTGAGATACTGATATATGAGTGTTAAGAGCTCTTCTGAATGTGATTTAGGTATCTAAAATACAACAGCATAAAGGTCACTTTGGACCACTTTATACCCATTAGGGTGGCTATGATCCAAAAAGAAAAAAATATATATATCAAATGTGGGTGAGGATGTGGAGAAACTGGAACCCTTGTGGACTGTTAATGAAGCAGCTATGGAAAACAGTATGGCAGTTCCTCAAAAAAATTAAATATAGAGTTTACTAATGATCTGATCCAGCAATTCCACTTGTGGGTATGTACCCAAAAGAGTTGAAAGCAAGAACTTGAAGAAATATTCATACACTTGTGTTCATAGCAGCATTATTTGAAATAGCTAAAAGCAGCCTAAGTGTCCATCAATGAATGAATGAATAAACAAAATGTAGTACGTATGTACAATGGAATATTATTCAGCCCTAAAAAAGAAAATGAAATTCTGATATATGCTGTGATATGGATAAACTTGAATACATTATGCTAAGTGAAACAAGCGAGACACAAAAGAACAAATACTGTAGGATCCACTTATATGAGGTACCTAGAGTAGTCAAGTTCACAGAGACAGAAGGTAGAAGAGAGTCTACCGCGGTCTGCGGGGAGGGGAGAATGGGCAGTTAGTGTTTAATGGGTCCAGAATTTCAATTTGGGAAGATGAAAAAGTGCTGGAGATGGAAAGTCATGATGGTTGCACAACAGCGTGAATTTACCGAACACTACTGAACCATACATTTAAAAATGATTAAGATGGTAAATTTTATTTTATGAATATTTTTATCACAGTTTTATTTATTTATTTAATTTTTTTTTTTTTGTCTTTTTCCGTGTCCGGCAACGGATCGCAACCCTCAGTGTCGCCACCGTACCGGACCGGGACCGGCAACGGGATCGCAACCCTCGATGTTGCCCCCGCGCCTCGCTCAGCCAGTGAGCAGGAACCGGTCTGTATGTGGGATCCGAACCCTCGGCGGGAGCGCCTCCACATTTCCCAAGCGGGGCACTAGCGCAGTGCGCCACCAGGCCGGCCCTTTATCGCAGTTTTAAAGAGAAAGGTCATTTTGATCTCCTCTAAGGAAAGAAGAAATAGGGACTCCTTTCATCACTTCTCACTTACAGCTGTAAAAGAAGCAAAGCTGGATAAGATAGGAAGTCTAGTTTCAGAGAATCATGTCTGTAAGTAATAGTGATATAAGACGGAATGTGGTCAGTGCTCCAATCAAATTATAAAAAAGCCCAAGGGAGCTCAACACCAGGAGAAAGTAATTCTGACTGGGGGGTCTAGGGCAAGCTTTTGGAAGAAACGGTACTTCAGTCAGACTTTGGGGGATGAGGAGAAGCTCTTCAGGAAGAGAGGAAAGGCACCAGGAGGATGTGAGCTACATAAGCAGGGCGGGAAGGTAGGAAGACGCAGGTGTATTCAGGGGGAAGGGAGAAGCTTGGTTTGGCCAGAGAATAAAATGGAGGCAGACACACGAATGGACATGGGGACATGATGTTAAGAAGAAAGGCAGGGTTCTGGCCCTGCAGAGCATTGAATCCCAGCCCGTGGAACTTTCATTCTGCTGAGAGCAGAGAATCAATGAAAGTTTCTGTAAACAGGAGTGATGTTTCCCTTTTAAAGCAACTGAGTCAATTATAAACAAGGCTAACAAAATGGGCAAATGACATCATTCATTGATAAATTCTCACTCATAGTAAGAGAAATGCAAATTGAAACTACACTGAGATACCATTTTTAACCTATTAGATTTACAGAGATCAAAAAGTTGGATAACAGTTTACACTGGCTGGACTGCAGAAAAGCATGCTCTCTTCTGTACTGCTGGTGGCAGTGATCTCCATGAGGCCAATCAGGCAGTCTCTACCCAAAGTGTAAATGCACGAACCCTCCGGCCCAATAATTCCACTTCTAGGATTTTATTCTACAAATATGGTGGAAAAAGTTCATGGAAAGATTCGTATTATCTCTCAATTCTATTTTTCCACAAACTTTTTGAAGTACCCTTGTATACTCAAATTTACACAAAACGATTTATGTATAGATTTTCACTGCAGCATCGTTTGCAATAGAAGAAGAAGGGAAGCTTAAATGTCCATCAAGTGGGGGCTGATTAAATAAATTACAGTACATCCACCTGCAGAGTACTATAAAGCTATTGAAAAAAAGATCTTCATACACAAATAATGGAATGGTCTCTAAAGGGCTTTTTGTTTGTTCATTTGCTTGTTTTTAAAACAAGTTCAAAAAATATCAAATAGGTTAATATATTTTTCCTTTCCTTGTTTTCTTTTTTTTAAACTTGAATACACCTAGCCTTGGTTGCTCACATGGATAAGGATGGGGTGACCAGGAGACCGGCTAAGAGAGAGAGATGCACTGTAAATTCATCCTTATCTTTTGAATTTTGTACCACATGAATATTTTTTTAAAAAGCAAGGGAAGCAACCATCCTAAAAGGTGAAAGTGGAAAATGTGGCTTCTGCAAATGGCAGGGGGGGAACAGGAGAAGGGATAGTCATTCCTTCTGATCTGTCTTGGGAAAACTGTGAGAAGAATGTGTAAAGAGGGGGTATAGTCCAAGCTGTCCACCCCCGCAGGGAGAGGTGTAATTATTTTCTGTTCTCATTTATTCTGACTAATTACAGGGGGGAAAACAAATACAAAAATAATCTTATAATAGAAGTAGAGAACATTAGAGCAGGCGAGCCCTCGGTTATGAGCCGACCCACTCCTTCATTTTCTGGACAAGGAAATGACAGCCTAGAGGTGATTCTCTGACACTGCTCTGCTGGTGGGTTAGCAGAGGCCAGCCCTGAAGTCTGCTCCTTTTCTTCATTCCCACCTGCTCCCATATTCCCTACCCCAGGACACATAACAGCAGGACTGAAGAGTCACCAGTTCATGGCTGCCTGGGAACTCCGGGGTGAATTCTGCTTCTTTATGAACAGAGATGCGCCCAGCATTTGTCCACAAGTTGGGGTTTATTCATTTGGCCAGATGTGCCAGGATGCCACCTCAAGATGCCAATCAAGCTGCTAAACCCACAACACAGTTTACCCAAAGCCAGCGATTGCTGGCACTGATGGAAGCTGGAGTGGAGAGTGGCCAATGGGTGGCCAGGGCGCCTTATTCCAAAGCAATGCCCCAATGCTGCCCTGACTAAGTTCCACAGGAAGCAGACGTTTGTTGATTGAGAGAGAAGACAGGCAACGCAGAGTCTAGGACATGCTGTGGTATATTAAATAACACAGTGTGTTCTTCTGCAAAGAATGACTTAAAACCTCTTCCTCATTCTTTTAACATATACCTTAAAAACTTACCTAGATCCAGTTAGCTTGCTTCAATTTTTTTTCTATCACGTTTTTAATGCCAATGCTCCAAATTTTTAATCAGAATGCTGGCAAAAGGCCGTTTGATTTGACTAGATTTCATTGCAAAGTGCACTTCATAATAATCATGTTCATTATTTTTCATCTTATTGCTAAAAATGCACCAGTCCACATTTCTGCATTAATAAGCGCAGCACACTGAGCATGGTTTCAGTTTTGCTTGATGATCCAAGTTCATAACATTGTGGATGAAGAAGGTACACACCCACCTCCCCGTGTACCTCTCCAGGGCCTTCCCTCCAAATTCTGTTTCAAAGAAAATCTCTGTATACTCATATGAAGATTATTTTATTTCCATCCACTTCAAAGTCTCAAGAACAGTAAATGTAACCCAAAGGAATATGGGTGGCAGACATATGCTATCTAACCTGGTAGTCACAAGTCATATTAAGCATTTGTAACATGGCTGGACCTAACTGAGATGGGCTGTAAGTAGAAAATATACACTGGATTCAAAGTCTTAATATTTCAAAAAACGCCGTGAAATATCTCATTAATAATTTTTATATTGATTGCAGGTTGAAATAACATTTGGATACATGGAGTTAAATAAAACATATTATTAAAATTAATTACATCTGTTATTTCCTTTTTTCACATGGATACCAGAAAATATAAAACTGCTTATGTGGCTCACATTTTCTATGGGACAGTGCTATTCTAGATTTGAAGTCAGCAGGCTTTTTCTGTAAACAATGGACAAATGGTAAATATTTTAGGGTTTGCCGGCCACTCTGTATCTATCACAACTATTCAACGCAGCCACAGGGACAACACGTAACCAAATGAGTGCAGCTATGATCTGATAAAACTTTGTTTATGCAAACAGGTGGCTGGTTGGATTAGCCCGTGAGGCATAGTTTGCCCACCACCATTGCAGATTACCAAGCTTTTACTCTAGGTAGAGTTAGATATGTTTTGTAAGGAGTTCTCATATAGGAGAATTGGGATGAACAACCCAACTAGGCAAAATTTCATATATATGTAGTTGATGAGCCTTGACTCCACATTTTTCTAAGGTTCCCTGGTGGCGGTTGTTGACATCTTGCTATTATTTCTTTCTGAAAAGATCGAAGTCTGATGAGTACTTGGAGCTAGGCTGGGCAAAGAGATATATGTCATGGACTGAGATGGATTATATGAGAAATGGGGGACAGATGAGTGACAGCTCACATACAAGAGAAAAGTGACTTCAGGGACAGGGCAATGTTTTGTTAATATAAAGGGGGGTTTTGTGGCCCCCAAGAGGGCCTCAAAATCACTCCATTGACTTGCCTGGAGCATGGTCTAAAACACTCGAGAAAGTGTGTCCGGGGCACCTATGCCATGAAGGAAGCTGGCATCTCGTGGGCTGGAGCAGACCCAGCGGGCAGCTGCTACACCATGAGTGGTGGCTACCTCTATTATGTACAAAACCAACACCGATTAGCAACACATCACACTCTAAATATTGATTAAACTGAAGCTGATTTCCTGGCTCAAGTCATGTGTGTGGTTATAAGCTGTTTCCTGCCAGGAAAATAAGGCAATTAACTTGAAGAGTTTCAGCTACAGACATGACACGTGTCCAGCTTTCATAGGTATTTCCACATGCCAGGTTGCATTAACATAAAGTAAAAAACTACCCACACGTTCTTTTGTCTAGAAATTATGAGGCCAGAGCCCAGGTCATTGTTCTGTCTCCAGCTTCTAAGATACAGCTGGGCATACAGTAGGAATTTAGTGTTTCCTGCTGGAATACAGTAGTAGGCATGAGTATTCCTGCCTGGTGCCTCAGTGGCCCATCCTGTATCACTGCTCCACAGCCTGAGGGGCACCTGCATGTACACCAAAAGACACAGGTACTCTTGCGAAGACGGCGCCCACCCCTTCTCCCCTTTCTGTCCAGACTCATAAGTCCTTCCAAAGGACCCTTACCGTCTGGCCTTTCATTGGGCCCCTGAGTGTCACAGCTGAGCTGGGACTATGAGGTCACGGAAGGTAACACTTTGGCACTCACCTTACCCATTTGGAGTGGACTTCTCTCTGCTATTTTGTCCCTCCAGACCTTCCAGACAACTACCCTACATTCTAGAACGTTTCTATTTCTCCACACCAAAAATACAAATTAAATTTTGAAAATTTCCCAGCTCTCTACCCTCCGTTGGATTCCTGTTCATTTGGCAAGTTCATCCACGTTAATGTGATAATGAAAAAATCCTGAGGTAAAGTCATGGATCTGCACTTCTATGCCAGCTTTGTAGAGATAATGCCTTAAAAGCACAGCCCAAATGCACTGCAGCTGTAAGCAAGATATTTAGGGGGTAAAGGGGCATTTCTGTGCCCCTCAAATTATGCCATTTAGGCAGCCACATAGATGTCCCGCCTCAGAAGCCATTATCTGCTCTGCATACCAAGCTGGGCTCTGAAAGATGCCTGGGCCCTCAAAGACCTGTTTATGCCAGAAGTAAGTTCTCATCAAAGTCAATTTGACAATGGCACGTACAGTCACAAAACAGATTCCTCTGCTTTTGTGTAATTGTGTGTTTACTGTTAATTTTTTTAAAAAACAAAGAAATGAGCCAGTTAATGTGTGTTCATGATAGATGACCCAAAAGTAGAGACCTAAATGAATTGAATTTAGCATGGGAATCAAGAAACAGATGAATGCATGTATCTTGTGGATGGAAAAAAATAACTATCAGTATTGCCTAAACTTCTTTTAGGATGACTACATTTGATTCCTTTAAACAAAATCAATAAGAAGCGACTCTATTCAAATAACCCTCCCTTGTTCCAAAAAGCTGAGAAAACTTGGCTCTTTCCTCTATATAGTCCACTTGGTGTTTAAGGAAGGGACAGAAAAATTGGAAAATCTTAAATTATTCACGCCTCCTTGTGGAAAGCTCATTCATACTTATATGTGTATGTGGATAGGTCTGATATGCAAACAATAATTGAATGTCTGTTTTTCTCATTCTGTCCCATCAGTTACTAAGAAAAACTTGGCTCGTGAGCACTTTCTCCCCACACTGGCCAGGTCAAACTTTCCATAGGTCAAAAAGGTAATTATATGTGCCTAAAAGGCCTAATTTTTCAGTTTCTCTGACTAGATAAAAGCAAAATTCTGTTTATGTCAACAAAGCGTGCAATTAAGCAGAATAGGCAATGATACCGATATGGACTTCAGCATCAAGATATGCCCTGGGAAACATTTCCCAGCCGAGAATTGCTTCTTCCCAAACCTAAGAGCTGGCCTGAGGAACAGCATCACTATAATGATCAATACTCCTCGTTGTGTAAGACATCCCCCCATACTATTTAATATGCTGCTTCTTTCTAACTCAAATTATACAAGGTTAACTAAGGTTGGTTTGGCTTTATTTCATTGAGCACCTACTGCATGCTGGGAATTGGGATAAGTACATTCAATCTTTTTTTTTCACTCACTTTTAACCTCATTCTCTCACACAGAACTTCATAAAATGTCTCGCTTCTAACCTAACCTTCACAAAATCTTCCAGAAACACCCAACATGATGTCCTCAACTCACCCACTTGCCTTTACACCTGTCACCACTTTCTGGGTACAGGTAAGAGAATCTCAGGATTTACTCTCGTCCCATTTTGAAAGGGCAGGGGGTGGAGATGCCTAAAATGCCATCATGTCTGTATGCCTCAAATCTGGGGAGGACAGATATTATCTGACCCACAAACACATACACGGGACTGAGCCACCTCCTCAGCACGATTCTTCGGGTGAGAACAGGAGACGAATGAGAGCCTGGCTAGAGCAGAACGTCACCAGGCATCCCTCACACGGCGCATCCTGCTCCTCGGTTCCACTCTCAGGGGAACGGGATGAGCCAATAAACAGGTAACTGAATTCACTTTAGGCTATTTACGGGCTACTCGAGTCTATCCATCTTCTCAGAGAATTGCCTGGTTCTTTATTCCTACTTTTCTGCCTTTCCTCTGGCTCCTACGCTTTTGCCAACAGCCAGCCAGAAGAAATAGAAGGCAAGAAACAAACAGCACGGCCTGGGAGCCCTAGGAGCTCTGGTCGGGATGAACATGGGAGCCATTGGCTGACGTGAAGTTTGGGGGTTAGCTCTGTATTTCAAATGTCTGTCATCACCCTTCCCCTAGCTGAGTGACTGAGGGTCTCTTTACCTTGTTTTGCTGTTCCTCTGTCCTGCAGTGCACACATGGTAAGGGGTGAATGAATATTCCTACATGGATAAGCAATGGGATGTGGCCACTTACACAGTCCTACACAGGACTCTAGCACAGCTACTGTTGATCCCCACATACATCTGTGCTGCTGATGTCCTCTCATGTCTCTGTCCTCTGGTTGTCTAACAAGCGCAAATGTCCACTCTGAATATATCAGCTCTACAGCTGACATCAATATTGGCCGTCATGAGATTTATTTTCTCATTTAAGAAAAAATTATACATTCGAGACCAGAGTTCCAAATGGACAGAATTGCCTTCTCAAAGTGCCCTTGCCACAGATGGGGCTGGGGGCAGCCTCAGGTGGGTTCCAGCCAAGTTTGGAGGAAGGTAAGCCTTAATGGTGTAAGAAAATGGCAAGGGGGGGGGGGTTGTTGGCAGAAGTACCGTGTGGAGCACACTCCTCAGCACCAGTGACTTTAGTGGAGGCAATTGCATTACTCTGATTTTGAGGCCCTCACCCTCCCTGAGGAAGCTCTCTGCAGTTTGACCTTTGGTGACCTCAGAATTTTCTGGCTGGAACCAGGGATCATCTTTTCAGAAATTTGCTTGGCATCATTCTGTGACATCTTTCAGGCCTCATCACAATTATTCATGCTTTGGCAGTATCCTAGCTACAGTCACAGTCCTCCTCTTGAGCTCAGACTGAAGATTGCTCTGTCCCAGTCGATAGAGAAGGCAGGCACCCATCACTCAGGACCCTGACTCCAGGAGGCACACTCCCCATGAGGCTTAAAGGGCATCTCTTCAGAAAGCCACTCTCAACCTCCAGCCCTCGTGAACAGGCAAACAGGTGTGGATGAAACAAAACAGGAACTGGTCCACAAATTATGGACAATTTGGCTTTGGGATGCATTCCAAGGTACACTCACTATACACTTGGACACATATTCATACAAACTCAAACGCTAACCCCCGCCAGCTGTCTCTGGACTATATAAAGACCCAATCCTTTACTTCTCTATTACCGATGGCAAATATTTTCTGGTTTTAAGTTTTCTTTTTTTCTCTTTAACATCCTGCTTCTATTCTGCGGCCTGCACTTCCTGCTTTGTATATTTTAGGTTACTTTAAACATGACCTCACTTCCTGGCCAATTGCACAGTTGCTGCTAATTGCTAGAGCTTTGCTAATGGCCTGGACTTCCATGCATGAAGGGAATAAGTTACAAGCAGCAAAATCCAGAAGGCAATAAGTTAGCATGGGTTAGAGCTGGGGCTCTGGGGGTAGACAGACTAGGGTTTCAATCTCAGACTACCTGTGTGGCCTAGGGCAATTTACTTAACCTTTCTGAGCCTCATTACCTTATCTGAATAGAGATCATAACAGCTCCTACCTCACAGGGTTGTTATTAAGATTAATATTGGATAATGCCTACAAACGACTTAGCACAATGCAAGCTATTATTATTACCACTTAGGCTTCCAAATCATGGAACAGCTTTCTTCCTCCAGTGCCTACATATTCCTGAGATCCTGCCTAGCTATTCTGCTCTACCTCTATCCTCCACCTGCCCACTTTTATCCTCCAGACCAATCGTTTCCTCCAGGAAGCATTCCTTGATTGAGCAAGATGCACATAATTATGTATTTGCATTTTTTCTCTGTTGTTTCAGGTTTTGCATCTGTTTCATATAGATGTTTACATTTTCCCCAATCCACACAACAAGCTGCTCCAAGATCAGGAAGCCTAACCTTTCAGTAATCTCTGGTAGCATATACCTCTAGAGAAAAATCTCAGCAAATAGCTAGACCTTCAGAACAAAATGGGGAGACCACCTTCTAAGTGGGGCTTTTGCTTCTTTAGATTTGCAAAACCTCATTCAGTTGTGAAATGGCTCTCCAATTCTTTCATTTGCAGTGGCGTATCAGAAGCCCATCTGAAGCAAGCACACACAGACAGGAAGCACTGACATTTCCCAGTCCATGTTGTTCCAAATCCTTTCCTTCCCTGTCTGCCAAACATTCATCCATGCTCTAATTATTTTCCACATTACAGTATTTTCTATAATCTCTCTTTCTGGAGCCCTCTCTCACCACTTCACTCTCTCCCTCCGTCCATCCAGGGCATCATTTTTCACTATCTATGATCTGTTCCCTTAAATCCCCCTTGGTCCATACAGAACTTCTGCACTGGCTCCATCATCTGTCTCTGCTCCCACAAACCACTTAGGCCTTTAGGCTTTGCTCTTACTACTCTGATTTCTTAAACTGTCAAGAAGTGGTCCCTCCTTGCCAGGTCTTGAGATTTCCATACGGAACCTTCCAGACCACCTGTACATTAATTTTCATGCTCTATTCCCTCATTTCTGCTTCTCTGGGTAACCAGCAGCGCCTGGTGCACAGGGATCATCTGTTTAAACTGAAACCCTGTCATTTGTTATGTCAGTTTTATTTATGAGCCTGTGTGCTGTAACCCAGTGGCATAAATATTAAATAATAATATCTTAGGCAAAAAAATAATAATAATTCACGTTAGCAGACAACTTCTTACAAAAATATGAAGTAAAACCAACTACAAAATTTGGCATTGGCTAATTTTGAAATATGAGTAAAAGCATAGATTGCTCAACAGGTAGATGTAGAAGCAGAATTACAATTTGCATTTTTTCCACTCTCTTGCTTCAAGAAATAAAACATCAAAGAAGTAAAGAGTATTAAAAGAAACTTGGGCTGGGAGGCAAATGTCTCCAGAATCAAATTCTAATTCCTGCCATTATCTCCTAAGCAGTTTTTAGCTTCTAAGAAGAAAAACTCTGAATAATGACAATGCCATATAAATGAAAAGAATTTTGGACAATGACACTGTTCAATTTTTTTTTTTCTAGCATTCTGTGAATTTCCTATTACATCAGTTTCATGATTCAGCATTTTCCATTTTATTTATTTACAGTAATATATGTCCAGATAACCTAAGGTTTCTGCAGGATCCTGGAACATAAGGTAGGCTGGACAGGAAGGGTGTTGCCTTCTGCAAATTTACTATTGTTTAGAATTCAAAACAAGAGAAAGCAAGTCATCAAAGGAATTGAGAAATACTTTCCCACCTTGTGCCGAGGGTCTAAATTACTCTGGTATTTAAAATGAGTTGGTTTTGAAAAATAGGTTACTGCCATTTAGTTGATGACTGAAACAGCAGCCAAGAAGTGTGCAAATTGCAAACTGACACGTATAAGCCGAACACATTGTCTGAAATGACAATGTTCAACAGACGCAGCTAAAGTCACCACTCCGGCCGTGAGCGTGTTACAAAGAACTAGATTTCTTTCTGGCGTCCGCAACTTGGCTGGAGGGAGTGACCAAGGAGGAGTTGAAGAGCGCTGGAAATGCGAGGTGCGTTGGCAGAAAACCGCCCGGGCCGCGAGGACCCGGAGGAAACTAGAAGGAGGGTCGAGGCGGGTGGCGGGCGGGGAGATGGAGACGAAGTTGGGCACGGGCAGGAAAGGAGCTGCGAGAAGGTTGAGAGGGAAGCCCCGGAGAGCTGGGGAGGGGGCTGGAGAGCAGTGCGCGGCGGGGCAGGGGGCGAACGACGGGAAGCCAGGTTCCAGGTGGAGCGGGGGACAAGAAGGGGGATCCGGGAGAGCCTGACCCGGGTCTAGACCCAATCTGGGAGACAGAGGAAAGGACCCGAGCTCTCGAGAGAGCAGCGCGGCAAGTCCGGTCCACGCGCCCCTCTCTGCGCCCCGGGTCCCCATCCCAGGTGCCGGGAGCGCCCGGAGCGCAGCGGCGGGGAAGAGCGAAAACTAGCAGCGTCGTCCCCACCCGGCGCGGCAGGGTCCCTGACCACCCCGACCCGCGTCCCCGGGGCCCGCGCGGAGGGAAGAACCTGAACGGGGTCCGGCGCTCACCAGGTAGCAGAGCAGGAGCAGCGCGCAGGCAGGGCGGCCGCCGAGGCCCGGGGGGACGCCGCCGCTCTGGAGGACCATAGCTGCGGCCCGGGGACCGACCGCGGGCGGCGGGGGGT
>NW_007729446.1:53816-98555 GCF_000696425.1 Galeopterus variegatus | reverse complement strand
CGGTCCCCTCCTCTCCGGCCGTCTCCCCCTCTCTGCCACTCTCACCTCTCTCTGCCTCACCCCCTTTCCCCCCACTTTCTCCCTTGTCTCCCCCTCCTCTTCCTCCCTCGCGCCTTCTCTCTCCCACCCACCCCCTTTGCCGACCGCGCAGCCCAGTTCCCGCCCGTGCAATGGGTTTTTGTTTGGTGGCTTTTTTGGCCGGGGCGCCATTCCCGCAGGGCGCAGGCGAGCGTGCCCCCTGGAGTTGTGCCACGCAGCGGCCCGGCTTCCAGTCCTTAAGGGTGGATTTTGACCTCTGCCAACCTCCACCTGTCCACCTGCAGCGCTGGGGCCACCTCCCGGCTGGCTGCGCCCCACCCTGCCTGCTGTTTCGTGGCACGTTCTGGATGTTTCCCGAGGGTTTTGTGCGGTGCCGCCGCCGCCGCCGCTGCGCTCTTTGTTTTAATTGTCCAGAGTACTGGCACCCGGAGCGGGTTTGTGTTTGATTTGCATCCCTGTGCTCTGGCTTCCACTCTGGGCCGAAAAGAAAATGAATTAATTAGGTCAATACGATCGCACTCAAGCCCCAAATAAAAGGGGTCAGGCCCTTGAAGTGCGCAGCTTTTTTAAAAATCAGGACACATCCTCTGCCTTGGGGACGCAGGTCGGGACTGGCTGCTCGCCGACCCCGGTTCTGCGGCCAGGCGGAGAGGGCTGCCGTGCGGCGGGGCCACCAGCTCGCCGCCCGCCCTGGGACTCAGGCAAGCGCGTGGCGGGGTCTGGCGGCTCGGACGACGCTTGGCCCGGCGGCTCCTGCCCTCAAACAGTTAAGTCACCTTCGAAAGTTCGCAAAAGCTTCCCTTTGGCACTGGTGGATTTGTGAGGATTGGAACTAATAATAGACTGGGAGTCTGAGAGGACACAGCCCTTTCCCTGTGGAGGTGCCACCACTGTAGGTCGAGTCACCACCGGCGTCAGGGAGAGACTGATGTGAAGATGGGGTGCACAGGGCTGTTGAGACCCGCGTAGAAATGACCTGAGCCTGGACATGCCCTCAGCCCTCTCACGACAGGATGAGCACACTGGGGATGCCAGCTCCTCAGCAGACTCACCCCTTGCTTATTTTAGGTCTCCTAAGAGCTGTGGCCCTGTGTGAGGCCACTGGCCCCCAGTCACACGTTCCGAGGTAATACCTTGTACCGGTGGTTCTCAAACCTCAGCCACATTGAATCACCCGGTGGGATTAAAACACAGATTGCTGGACTCCACCCCTAGAATGTCTGATTCAGGAGGTCCTGGGTGGGGCGGAGAATCTGCCTTTCTAACAAACTCCCGGGTGATACTGAGGCTGCCGGTCAGGAGACCCCCTTCCAGAACCACTGGCTTATAGGAAAAGGTCACTCCTGCTCCTCTCTCAGCCAGCTGCCACCACATTAAAGCATTTGGGGTGTTTGAGAGATTTTGCTCCTATATCCTGTCCCACTTCCACAGAAACAAAGCACTCAAAATTCTCCTGTGTTGTGGAAAACGATTTATTCTATCACGTGTCCAGAGAAACAGAAGATTTGGTGGCCTTGTCCCAGATCCTGTCTATATTTTTTTTCCATCAGGTGAAAATACAGACTGCACTTTTAATGTGTGTGGAAGTAAAATTGCTGGGCAGTTCAGGAGAAGGGGCTTCCACAGGCATCACCCTATTTCTAGGGTGTCCACCTGTCTTCCTGGGCCTTCCTCTGGAGTTTCTCTCCTTCCTCATTGCACACAGACTCTGTTAATCTGCAGGGAACTGAATGGTTCCCTCAGGTTGTTTGTAATCAGGATTCATGGAATCAGAGTTTTCAAAGCTTTGTGAGCTTTAAAGGTTTGAATTTACCTAAGTGTAGTCCATGCAGAGTTGCCTCATAGGGGGCTGGGCTATTTTTAACCTGGTATATCCAATCGCTCAGTTATTCATCTTCTACTGCCTCCTGCTGTGTATTGGACACCACCTGAGGCCCCAGGAATCCAGAGAGACCATCTATTTTTGCGAAAAGCAGCAGGCAGGGAGAAACACGGTTTAGTCCTGTAAAAAGCACATTGGGGTTGCTCTGTCGCCCAGGGCAGGGAGTGGTGGGATTGACTGATTAATCCTGTATTGGACAGGAGCAGAGAGAAGGTCAGGCTTTCTTTTCACAGTGGAGTGTGACATTCTGATCCAGAGGACAGAATCCGTTATTACCATTGCCTCCTCTCTAGTGGTTTGTGTCAGTCATTGGAAGGGTGGGGTCTGATTTCAAGAGAAGACCCTTTATTTAAAAGTAAATATATTTTTCCCATTGTCCTGTCTTAGAACTTGAAGTTCCACCATCACATTTCATCAGTTTGAGTTAAGTTTGAATACTCCACTAAAATTCAAAAGTCCCCAGGGAGACTGTATTAATTTGGTGGCCTCCCTCATTACTGCCTTAGCGCAAGCTAGTTTATAATGTCCCCTCTAAGGAGACAGTGAGAGAAGAATACCTGTACGCCTCAATCCAGGAAAGGACGAAGGCATCAGACTCTTGAGAGAGGTTAGTGAACTGAGCTGATCAAAGTCTGGTAAGAGGAGCAGCCAGAGGCCACAGTGGGAAGGGACTGGAGAGAAAAGTACCACCACCATAGGTGGAGCCACCTGGTCACTGCATGGCATCCTAGGTCGTTTTTTCTCAGATTCTGAAATGGCTTAAGATCAGTACCATCTCAGGAATCAATGCAGTTAGCCAACTATTCACTTGCCAAGTAAAACAAACAAAAAAGTATATACAGTATCTTCCATCAACACCATTTTATTTAAAAGACAAGGCATTTTTTTTACCATTATAAAATTAGAAAGGACCTAACATCATAATAAAAGACAGTCCTGTAAACTGAATATAATTTGCTTGTGAAGAACCAACTCATCTTTATGTGTCTCATTTTGCTGGGGATCAATAGAACTTTACCTTTGAACTGGCACTGTCCATGCGCACACTTGGAAGCCACATTTCTAGGAACTAAGGAGTCTAGGGTAAAGAGATCTGCCCTTGCAGAGACAAATGACCTCTGGGTTACAGGCAATGGGTGGGGAAGGCTACATGGGACTAAAGAGTGTTCCTTCTACCCGTTTCCCTCCTGCATAACTTGCTGGGGCCCAGGAACATGCCACCAGCTCTAGGGAGCCTTCCCTCATGACCTCAGGTCAAAACGGAATCGGTCAGTTAGTTTTCTCTGCCCTCACCGAGCATTGCCTGTAACCCTAAGTGGCCACTGGCAAATTCTGCCTTATATTGTGGGTAGTTGATTGGTCAGCCTGTTCCCTTCAAGTAAACTATAAGCTCCTTGAAAGCACAGGTTGTTTCTGAACTGTCTCTCTATACCCACCCCATGCCTTGTACATAAAAAGTTCTTAGACATAATCCTTGAATAAAATCGAATCAGACATCGTCCTTTCTCGTTTTTTCCTTCCCCATCCACCCTTCCCTGTCTTCCTCCCTCCCTCCCCTCCTTCTTTTCTTTCTGTATTCATTGCTGTCTCCCCAGTTTCTTCCTATTAGAACATAGCTATTTCCCCACTCAGAGTTCTCTGGAATCCTGCAGTCTTCTCCCCCCTTCAAAGTCCCCCCTTCCTTCCTATAATATCAGTTGTTCAGAATGAAGATGAATGAACGAACATGTGCCTTTTACATCAAAATAGAAGAGAGGAAAACAAAAATAGAAGAGCAGAAAGCAAAAATAGAAGAAAAGATTGCTGTCAGGCTACACACTCCCCATCCCAATAGGGAAACCATGGTCTTTTTTTTTCTGCCAAGGATTACCTCCAGGATCTAGCTAAATCCTGCATGCTGTTTTTTATGTTCAATATTTCCATTTTTCTCATGATGTCAAGGCTTTACTCTCCCTAAATCCATTTCCTACCTCTGTTCCTCCTTGTTTTGCATCCCCCGTATTTACCAATTACCTCTTCTCCCTTCCTTAGAACATTCCACCAGATACCATCCTCATCTCCTCGTTGTCAGACCCCATCTTCTGAGCCTCACATCTCTGACTCTGTGGATCCCCTTCCTGTGGGCCATAGAGCCCTCGCTTTGAAAAGTTGTAGTAAAGGAGGGGATGGAAGTGTTTGTGCAACCTGAGAGCTTTTCCATGTATTTTTATGGCAATGCTGAAGGTCTCGGAATCGCTCGGTCTGTAGCTCTGGCATGTTTCAAAATGAGCTCTATTTCTGGGCCTGTCAGATGAGATGCCGGTTGCTCCTAGTTATTTTTGGCTCTTTGCCCTTCTGAATAGGTGCATATTCTGCTCAATTCTTCCCCCCACCCTGAGCTGGGAAAAAGCAGGCAGCTTCCCTTAGCAAAGCCTCCCCCATGTCAGGAGCACTTGTCCCCTTAAGCAGCAGCTAAGATGTAAGCTCTCTGGTTTTCCTGCAAGGTGTTTGTGCAATGGGCAGCAAAGAAATCTGTTCTTTGGCTCTCTTGGACCACTGATGAAGAGCTTTGTGAGCTGAACCACCCCAGGCAGGTGCAGCCAGGTGCCCAGAGCCTTCTCCCTCGTGCATAGGTCTGCATCCTGCCCTTCCGGGCATAGTTGCAAAAACTTCTGCCACCCTTGGGGGGGCTCGGAATGGGAGAGGGGAATTTCAGGCCCAGTGAGCACAGAAATGTTTGTATACTGAGGGTCTGAGCAAGGAACGTACATGGGATGCAAAGTTAAGGGCATGTGTCTGTAAGTGGAAAGATATCTTTGGGTGAGCATGTTGAGAAGATGTGTGTGAAAAAATAGTGGAGTGGAGAGAAGGTGGCTGTGAACATGCCACTTGGGGTGGAGACGAAGAGGAGAAAGTTACTGGGCATCAGGGAGAGAAGATCAGTATAAATAATTAAAAAGAGAGTGAGTGCATGTGAGAGCTTTGGGGAAAGGCAGGGTGTGTCTACAAGTCCTGACAATATTTTATAACTACATCCTGCAGCTGAAATTGTGACACTCAGGCAGGCATTAACATTGACTTAGGGCTTTTAGTCTATCCGGTAAAGTGCAATCTCAAGCAAAGTGAAATGTCATGATCAGCTGGGATGCTTAGCAAGGCCCATATAAAACCAATAAATGCTTGGAGAAGGGGAGGCTAGCCCAGGGTCCTCTTCAGAGCTACTTATCTGTACTTTTCATCAAGAGATTTGTTTTTAAAGTTCTTATCAAGTATATAACTTTGATGCATTAATTCATTTAATCCTCATGACAATTTCACTTTCAACAGCCTCGTTTTACAGATGAAGAAACTGAGTCATATGAAAGCTCCCATGTCCACGGCCAGGAGGTGGCGGAGCCAATTTGGATTTGCTCAAGGACTAGCACTCACACCACTACAGCAAGTTCCTGATGTGAGGGGGTGATGGAGAGGCAGCCAGGGGGTGCCCAACATGTGGGGGGTCACACCCAGATGTTAGACTTAGGTCTCTGCTGGTGCTTTCACAGGTGCTTGAAAACATTTTGCCATGTCAGACACACCTGTCCAGGGTCTCGCCTGCCATTTCCTAGCTGTGTTTCTTCGGCAGGTCATGACTCCTTTTTGAAGCTCAGTCTCAATATCTATAAAAATGGGGTTAAAGTTGCTAATCTGCCAGGTAAGGTAGCACAGTGAGGGTGTGTGGTAAACTGTCAAGCCCTAGGAAAGGGTAAATCCTCGTTTTTGTATTATTTATACTTGCCAGCTTCCAAAAAGGCTCACAAAGAAGGACACAACTCTTATAAGATCACATAAAATGGAGAAAGATTTATAAATACCTGTGGTAGCATGTCCCCAAAGATGACCCCAGCCATGCGCCACATCCTTCATTATAACCCTAGGGGATATTTCCTTGTACTTCCCCTGGGGGAAGCCAGCCACCTTGTGTGAAGTACAACCACCAACGTGCTGTGAGAAAGCCCGAGCTAGCCACATGGAGGGAGAGAGATGCTCAGCCAGCCTCGGCTCTCCCTGCCAGCCCAGGTGCCAGACAGACGCGTGAATGAGCAAGCCATCCCAAAAGTCCAGCCCAGCCTGCTGAGCCTACAGATGACTCCATCCCTAGCCATCATCCTAAAACTGCATGAGAGTCCCCAAGTAAGAACTGCCCAGCTGGGTCCTGTTAACTCATTGAACCATGAAAGATAAAAATAAGTTGTTGTTGTGAGTCACTAAGTTTGAGGGTAGTTTGTTCACAGCAACAGGTAACTGCAATAGTGCCCTGGGCTAACATTAGTACTTTAACTGAGCAGCATAGTTAGCTCTGAGCTTCCTAGCATTCAAAGAAAAAACGGGAGCAGGATGGATTATATGCACTTATTATCTTGAGGTACTGTAATTTACCTGAATGAAGAGTTCATTTGACTGTCTCCTTGCAGTCAAATCAGAATAAAAATTAAACTGTCTTCCTTACATGAGAATCTCTCCTATCTCTACCAAAATTACAGTTGTACAAATTGTATAATCTGCCTTGCTAGAGCAAACCAGAGAACTGCAGTTATCGCCAAGAAGAAAAAGTCCCTTGTATCTGGCCCAAATCTTTCATACTATGGCTCAAACCCATTTTCTCCTGTTTGCTTCTCAGTGCATCCTCTGCCTCCTGCCTTATTCCCATCCCAAATTGTCACACACGGGCTCAGTGACTCCAGGGTCCTAAGCAGGCAGAATTAATGATTAAAATAGGAAAGCTGAAAATAGTTGAAACTGAAGCAGATTGGATGATTTATTCAAACCTTCAGGAAAAATTACTATTCAACCCAGGATTGAAATTTAGACCTGTGGTTCCTAATCAACTAGAATGCAACTCTTCCTGGGGCTAACCCCCAAAAAGAATAAAGAAAAAAATACTTAGAATATATACATGTGAGCTTTAGAAGACTCACCTGGGGGGTCAGGAACCATGTCTAACTGTCCTCTGAATAGTGCAGTGCTTATGTGTTACTGGTGCTTATTAAAGCTTTTCTTCATTAAGTGACTTTCCTAGTGCATGATAGTAACAGACATAAAGATGAGTGTGAATCTGTGATTTCCATTCTCCCAGTGTGGCCTTGGTGAATGGGCATTGCTCCCCTGCTGGTCCTATTCTGGGAAGTCTAGGCTGTAACTTGGGGTATTTAAGGTCACCTCACTCACTTGGGACCCCAACTAGGCACAAGCAACCCTTTGAAGAGAATGAAATTTGTCTTTTGTGCCTTGACCTCATTTTCTGTACTCTTTCCCCCTCATGAGTCTTCATACCCCTAAATTGGGCTTCAAAGGCCCTGTGCTGAAACTCTGTGGGTAGCCCAGTGGCTGGGAGAAAGGGCCAGACTCAAAGACTCAAAGCCCGCTGAGTTCCTTATCCTACATTTGCATAAACACTTTTTAATCATCAAGACATTTCACATCTGTGTTTCACTTCATTTTCTCAACAATTCTGCAAAGTAGGATGTTAACGGGTTGAATTGTGTCCCTCAAGTTACATTAGAGTCCTAACCCCTGGTACTTGCAAATGTGACCTTATTTGGAAATAAGGTATATGCGAGTGTCATCAAGTTAAGATAAAGTTACAGGGTGGGCCCTAATCCAATATGACTGGTGTCCTTATAAGAAGATGGAAATTTGGACACAGCCACGCACAGAGAGATGACAGTATGGCAACACAGAGGAAAGATGGCCATGGGAAGATGGAGGCAGAGATTGGCGTCATCCTGCCACAAGCCAAGGCATGCCCGGGCCACCAGAACCTGGAAGAGGCTTCAGCAGGAGCACAGCTTTGCCAGTGCCTTGCTTTTGGACTTTTACCTTCCAGAACTGTGAGACAATAAATTTCTGTTGTTTCAAGCCTGTGGTAATTTGTTTTAGCAGCCTAGAAAACTAATACATACATAGGTGTTATTTTCCCACACTTTTTTTATCCAATGGGTACCTGCTGTGTACCAGGCTCCGTGCTGACCTTTGGAACCCAGTTGCAAGGCTAGGGGTTGATACAAAGCAAGTCAAAGTTCCTGAACCTTCTGATGAATTTCCATGCCCATTGAGTTGTGTCTCAGACTCCCCTTTTCCCCCATGTCCTCACACCCAGGCACCCCCATTCCACCCACCCACCCATCATCACTATCTGGTTTGTGCCTATTCCCACAGCTGTCTTAGAAATATAGAATGCTGGGTCCAGCCCGTGGCTCAATTGGGAGAGTGTGGTGCTAATAACACCAAGGCCACGGGTTCGGATCCTATATAGGGATGGCCGGTTCGCTCACTGGCTGAGCGTGGTGCTGACAACACCAAGCCGAGGGTTAAGATCCCCTCACCGGTCATCTTTAAAAAAAAAGAAGAAAAGAAAGAAATATAGAATGCTGGATTTTTAATTGTGCAAGCTGAGGTTCAGAGGGGTCGTGTTACTCTTAAAAAGGCAGCATCGGACTCAAACACAGCATCTTATTCCCTGGCTCTGATTAATTCATGCTATGAATAAATTCAACAAACAACAAATATTTGTAGAATGAATACTAAATTATTAATGACTGGTAAAAAACAATGTGTTATTCCTCCTGGAGGTATTTGGATGTGAAACAAGGCCTTAGCTCGGAGAAGTGAATTTCTAATAGTGGAATGTGGCACTAGGGGTGGGCAAAGCAGGGCAGGGAGATTTGGGAGCAAGAGAAGGGTCTTGAGCTGGCTTTTTATCTCTTATCCCTAAAGTAACTTCCATGTCTGCTCAGTACAGGAGTAGATACCTTGGAGAATTCTAGAAGTGGGCTGAGGAGGAACTTGCTCCTCTCTGTGTTGTGAAAGGCTGTGCAGGCTGTGACCAATGCTCTCCGGATGAAGAAGGAAGCACTGGCCTCATTAGATGCATGTACCACGAATGCTGTTTTAAACTCCGATAGTGCTGAACAATTCAGAAATAGATCCATTATAGGTCTGTTTTAGCCCCAGGGCTTTAACACAGGTCACTAGAAAATCCAAGATTGCACAGTAATTTAAACTCTTAAGAGAAAAAGAAAAAAAAACTCTCTTCCGCACTTTCCCCCTCCATTCTGTCCCCTCGGCAGAACAGGGAGCGCCTCTTCATCTCTGTAGTGCTTTGGAATAAATAGCTCTTACATTGAACTTGAAATCTAAATTTTTCTTCAGCTATTAATTGATAAGAGCAGCTCATTTTACCTCTCATGCTCTGAAGTAAGATTACAGTGTAAATAAACTGGGTCAGGTTTAGCAGGAGGGATGTGAACTGTTCTCCAATTCCTCTTAATCTCTGGTAAAGGAATAACTAGGATTTGGACATCAGCATTCAATAAGCAATTATGCCACCGCTTCATACTCGATCTAAATTAGTCCACTGTTCCCTCAAAGAGAATCCAGGGGACCTCCAAACCGTGCTCTTCTGTTGCAATCTTCTTGTATTGTTCTAGCTGGTGAGGGAAGAGTAGAGGTTGTGGGAGGGTTTGATTTGATTTATATTAATTTTTAGACTATCGGGGATCTCTTGTTTTACTTGAAACAGATCAGAGAAAAGGGGTCAGTAAACAAGGGGTTCCTCGACTACGGATAACCACGCCATGCTCAGCATTTCATAAGCCTGGATTCTCGTTTTTGCAGCACATTAAACCATTATCTAATTATTAATCTCACCCTAGAGTTCTTAGGAGCTTATGATGCCTGTTGAAGTTAATGAAAGCTTTTTTCCTATAGATCTGGCGCTAAATCATCGTGATTGATGGAGTGCCCACACCAGGGTAGGCACGGATGGAATTGACAGAAGGGAAAAAGAATTAAACAGAAGGAAATTAAGAAGAGGAAGAAGAAGGAGGCGCCGGAAAGGAGGGGCAAGAAACCATAACTAGATTGTAACTTCAAAACACCTCATTAGAAAAATGGGGCAGTTAGGGAAGAACTCACCAAGTAATCTGCTTAAACTTTAATTAATTATTCATTTATATATATTTATGTGGCACACTGTCTCTAGGGAATCCCTTGTGCTCTGCAAACATATTAAATAATTAACTCTGAAATCTGAGTGAACTGGAGAGGCAGAGAAACTGCTCCATAACTGGCCGAGCAGATTGGTGAGTGACAAGCAGCCATCCCACCTGGGGAGGCAATGCCATGTGCCTCTTGCCAGCGGCCACATGGCAAATAACCTCTTCCGGGGGCTAATGCTGTAAGGATCTGTCTGAGCATCTTCCCAGAGTCAGCAGCTCTGTTTATATACATAGACGATGATGATAGATAGATAGGCAGACACATTAACAGGTATGAATTTCTATGGAAATCAAATATATTTTGAGGGAGGGTATTATTAGAAGGTCAAATGGATACACTTAAAAAAAATACTGTCTTCGAGACAAAAACAACTTTTGTTAGGAAGCATTTCAAAAAAAGGATATCGATTATGGCATTAAATAAAATGAAATCGCAAAGGCTAAACACCAAATGATGAGCAATAACATTTACTAAGTTGTGTTTTAATGTATTTTGAGTTCCTAAAACCGTATCCTCAATGTCCTGTTGACAGGACACCATTATTTAAAAAATACCTTTAACACAAATGGTTTAAACTTCTCTCTGGAAAGTATTGATGTATCTGCCAAATCAGTGGGGAGCAAAAACAAAACAAAATTTAGAAAACTTAAAAAAAAAAAACAAGAAATGAAAGTGGCAGCTGCTCAGATGCAGCAAGCATGGGCTTGGAGTGAGTGGGACGGCCACATACTTGACAGAAGGTTCATGCCCTCATGGCTAAGTCCTCCTGGTCAATTACAAGAACAGACTCTGTTCACCACATCTTAAATAAAGTGGAATCCATGTACGTAGGAGGACAGACACAGTCCTTAGAGAGATCATGGTAATTAAAACCACAATGTACATTTGTCAAATATACATCGCTCGGAGATGCATCACCAGGCAACTAATGTTGAGATTTGGCCGCCTAACCAGTGTAGGAGAAAGATGGTGACTAACAAGGGGAGAGGTTTTCTTTCCTTCTCACAATGAAATATGACCTTACCCCAAGACTGCTATCAGGAAATTAAAATAAAAAGAGGGAAGGGTGGTGAGTTGGAAGGGAAGAAACTTTTTTTAAAATGCAAACAAAAGCTCTCTCTTGATTTTCAACTCCACCTTGGAATCCTGTTCTCAATTTTTATTTTATTTTATCTTTTTTTAAAGGGAATTTTTCTTCCTTTTTTCTTTTTTTTAAAGAGAAACAACTTGGTGTGTGGGATAGATTAGTTCCAGCTCAGGCTCCACCAATTATCAATCAGAGGCCTTTGAGCCAGTCTCTCGACGCTTCTGAGCCAGCCTTAGCCATTGAAAATGATGACAGCAACCTTCAGGATTGTTCTAAGGATTATAGGAAACGGTGGCCAAGGAAGAGCTCTGCAAACTACACAAGTGCACGGGGTTATTGGTATCATTTGGGGGCAGGGATGAAAGTCTTGTTTGAAGAACATACTTTTGAGGGTCAGGATTGAAAATCTCATGGGTCTTTTTCCTCCCACCCTGTTCCATTAGGCAGACATCTGATGTTGCTGCCACTGGAATATTCCAAAATCACACTCCAGTTTATTTTATTACTTGCTTTACCCTTTAGACTAACCTAAGTTTAGCTGGCTAATTTTAATATTAGTTAGGGATCAGTCTTCAGCTTTAACATAAACTGACCAACATTTTTCTGCCTAATCCTCCTACTTTGAGCAGCACAGAATGAAAAAAAACAAACGAACAAAGAAACTAGCTCTCTCTCCAAATTCTTCTAGGGACTAGATAAATTCTGCAGCTAAGTTTTCTAACTCCATTCATATTTTTAGTACATGCCATAATCTGAATGTTTGTGTCCCCCCAAGATTCATATGTTGAAACCTAATCATCAGTGTGAGTGTATTAGGAGATGGGGTCTTTGGGAGGTGGTTACATCATGAAGGTGGATTAGTGCCCTCATAAAAGAGGCCCCAGAGAGCTGCCTTGTCCCTTCTACCATGTGAGGACACAGTGAATGGGTGCCATCTGTAAGCCAGAAAGTGGGCCCTCACCACTGAATCTGCTAGAGCCTTGATCTTGGACTTCCCAGCCTCCAGAACTGAGAAGTACATTTCTCTTATTTGTAAGCTACCCAGTCTGTGATATTTTGTTATAGCAGCCCATGCTGACCAAGACAGTAGAAATAGCTTATACCTTCTAATCTAAAATTCCAAAACTTTCTCCAAATCATGTAAACCACAATATTATCAATATTTTAGGTAGTGTTTTATTATTATTCACATTACGAATCTATTGAAAGATATTTGCTGTATCTACTAAAATATATATTGTATATCTCTATATCTATCTATCCATCTTTCTAATGGGTTCAAATTCATCTATATCTAATCTCAACTCACCAGATTAAAATTCGTGGTGGTTGACAATACTTTCATGACACTTCTAAATCCTCAATTATATAAAAGGCACATCTGCCTACCTACATAACCAATTTAACAAAAAGAAATAGTCAAAATACTGGGAAAGACCTGGCAGCATCAAGTGGAAAAGTAATATTCCTCAAGCGGTAATACCAGGTCCCTCAATTGCAATCTCATTAAACCTCACAACACTCTGGTGAGGGATTCAGCCACTGCTTTTAGTTTTATTTTCAGAAAAAGGACAGTGGAGATCCAAGGAGATTTAGCCATTTTTCAAGGTCACACACATACAGCATAGTAAAAAGCACAAAGATGACCATCTTCAGTCCGCACAGTTGTAGCAGCCTCAGCTGGACGACGATTTCTGTCCAAGGAGAGGACTCCAGGCATCCGACCCCTGTCAGAGAGCTCCATTCTCCTGGGACATTTTACAAAGCCTTTCCAATTCCTCCAGACTACAGTTAAGCATCCAAATGATCTTATTACAGCTTTTAATACCATCCCATCTCCCACCAAAACTGAAGTGGGAGAAATATTTAAAGTCTCAAGAGCACAGGAACAAACAGCCGTTTCCTTTTTTGTTCCTCTGCAAATGAAGAAACAGCAAAGCTTTTTTTGCATTTCAAACGTTAAATTTAAAAGTTAATTTGTGGAAATCCTAAGCTCAACTTTCCTCAATGAATAGAATGAGATCTGCCTCTCGGTTGGCAGTTTGGAAGAAGGCTAGAGTGGAGTCATTTTTATATACATGTTATGTGTCTAAATAGTTTGAAAAGTAAAATTGATTTTAGGTTGAAAAACTTCTAACCACATTCTATAGAAAATTTTTTGTTTTAAACAATCCTCAGATTGTTAGCAATACTTGTTTTTATTTCACAAAATCCTCCACACCAGATGTATTGATTATGGATCTTCTATTACAGTGATTTGAAAGTGGGACAATTTTGCCCCTCCCCCACCCCAGGAGATGTTTGGCAATGCCTGGAGATATTTTTGGTTGTCGCAACTAGTGATGTGGGTGATGCGGTATTGGCCTACAATGCACAGGACAGACCCCAGAACAAAGGAGGATCTGGCCCCAAATATCAGTTGTGCTAAAGTTGAGAAACACTGCTCTATGACAATCATAGTTAAACGTTCAGGGAACGGTTTCCTTCCCCCTTCCTACACTGTTCCCCCAATTCTACCCCTTTAAGGTTTATTTCTGTTTTAGCATGCTATGTGTTAAGAGAGCTTGAACCAAAAATATTTTTTCAGATCTTTTAAATCTCCAAATGTTGAGTACCTGGAGTATGAAAATGTATTACAATGTGTTTTACTATTACTGTTATAAATCGAGTCAAGAACGTTTACATTTTGAATTTGTCTATATTTAATTTCGGTTGTAAATTGAAGCTTTAGCACACAAAGGCCACACATTACCTTTCAGGAGACAGATTATGCCAGTTGGTTGGGTGCCTTGTGTTCTATTAAAGTTGAAAGCAGCCTTCCCTATCAGACCATAAACGGCTAAACACATTCAGATCTTCAAACAGCAAGCACAGGTTTCCAGCCCCAAAGGCTCATTGCGTGCAGAGAAGAGAGCGGATCCAGACCACTGGAGCGCGTCCCTTTGCCACCCCTGAACCTCCTCCCTATTATCTGTCAGGCCTGGAAGACCAGCCTGCACGACAGCTAACAGCTGCCAGGGGACACCTGTAATCGAGTCAAGATGCCAACCAGGGACTGAGTAGAGGCAAGAACAAGAAGTTCTAAAATCCTCCTCCCTGCATGCTTCCGAGTCCCACGACCACATTGCAAAATTGGATCCCTCCCTGTCATCCACCTGTTCTCCCACATTTGTCAACTTTCCTCTTAGGATAAGGACAAAGCTCCATTTGCACCCACAGTATCCTGTCCACATCCTTTGCCCTCTCCACTCCTGCCACACTGACCTCCATGCTAGTCCTCTTGTATGTCATCCTCTCCCACCACAGGGCCTTTGCACCAGCTGATCTCATTTCCTTGCACTCCCTCTACCCACTTCATTTAACTCACTTGCTCATTTAACAGATCATCACTTCCTCAGTTGTCACTTCCTCAAGGACACTCTCCAGACCTCCCTAAGTCAAATCCTTCTAATACACATTTCTATTTCACCTAGTTCTCCCTTTGGAACACTCTCACTGATGTAGTTTTACAATTATTTGTGTATTTAATTAAATAGTATCTGGTTAATACAGAGCATTGTGTCCTAAGCACTGAGCATAGCTCTTGGCATATAGTAGGTGCTAGACAAGTATTTGTTGCCTGACCATTTTAAATAAAAAATGAAAAAATGAATAAAAGAACAAATGAATGAATGAATGAATGAATGAAATTATCCTAAGATCTAAAATCAGGAGCAAAGTTATAGGTATGAAGTTGTGTGTGTGTGTTGTGCTCAAATTCAGGTAACCATCTGGATTGTCAGAAGCTGATATTTAGATTATTGAAAGGAGCAGAAGAGAAACCTTGCCTAAGAAGGATGGAACTGAGAAAAAATTGTATACCTTACTCAGAGTGTCATTCAGTTAGAGAACAACTCCCACACTCTGCTCTAAGATAAAGCCAACGTCCAGATTCTCTCTCCAGGCAGCTCTGGCTCCCCTAGAATTCCCTGTTCTTTCTCCTGTTTTTGCTGCTTCCTAAACATGAAATATCCACAGCTGTGTCATTTCTTTACATTATTTTCCTGGTGAGGTTAACCTTTCTTCTTGAGTTGTATGTTGTGCAGTACCCAAGAGGCCAACACTACGGTTTGAGATATTTAAATATGACTTTGAGAAATGAGTCTGTCATAGATATAAAAGCCTACAGTCACCATGATGAACATGACTGCAATGTTTAAAATCCCTAAATAAAGAGATGCAGCACTTTCTGCATATTCATTGCTGAAATGAATATTACAGATGCCTGTTTTGGTAAGCGTTCAAATAAAGTAGTAGAAGAGTACATGGATTTACTTCTCTTTATAGATGTAAACAACTCTACTTGACCAAAGAAGAATTGTTTCCTCTAGTAGAAAGAGTACTATATACAAGGAAAGCAGTTCTGTATTTAGTCCCTGAGCCAAGCTTTATTTTTATATTATTGTGTCATTTTATGCCCAGTCCCCAAGTGCCTTGTCAGTGACAGCCACTCATTAAATCATTTAAACTATCATATAAAAATAAGATGGATTTTAAGCTACACTGAGCCGGTCAGTCAGTTAGCGAATACTGATTGCTCCCCACGGGGTCCCAAGTATTCTTTCAGGGGATGGAGTACATATTAAAAAAGTACACAGTCCGTTTCCTTGAAAGGACTTAGAGACTAATCAAAACGACAAAGAGATGAACCTATAATCAAAATAAGATTATTCAGATAAATACTGATTTTGCAAAAGGCATTGAAGTTCAGCCTTCAGGCTTACCAATATGGTGGCAGGTGCTACACTGGACAGAGAAGGGAAGCTCATCTATGAATATGAAACAGTTTGGAGAAAGAATAGAAAGCCAGGAAGCTGAAGAACCTCCAAGAGATCAGCTTGGTTGATAAACAGCCAAAGTCCTCCAACATGGGACAGGTGAAACCACAGTATAAACGTGGTGCATCTTCCACAAGTATCATTTCCCCTTTTTGGCAAAAAAAATATATGTGTGTGTGTGTGTGTGTGTATGTATATGTATATATATGTTTTCAACATGGAAAAGAACATGACTGTCTCATGGAGAATTTTTAAAATCCTGAAAATATGGAGCAACAATAACTCTCGTAGACTGGAGGAGGAAGTATAGATTGGTTCAACCACTCTGTTTTCTTTATGTTTTTTTTAAATTCCCTTTTTTCTCTTTTTTATTTTATGTTTGGTTCAACCACTCTGGAAAAATGTGTGGTAGTATGACTAAGTTGAAATATGCCAATCCCATCATCTAGCAATTTACTTCTAGGTGTATACAGTCCCGAATTCATGCTCATGTACTCCAACAGATGTTTACAAGAATGTTGATGTCAGTATTATTCATAACAACCAACAACTGGATACAACCTCAATGCCCATCAACGATGATATATATAAGTAAATTCTGGTGTACTCACATAATGGAATACTATATAGCATTGAAAATGAACAACCTGGAACTACACTTAAAAGCATAGATGAATTTCACAAACATGTTGAATGAAAGAAACCATACACAAAGGAATTCATAGTGTTTGATTTTATTTACATAAAATTCAAAAACAGGCAAAGCCAAACAATAGTATCAGCAGTTTCCTTTGGGGAGAAGATAGTGAGGGGTCAAGGGGGGCTTCTGGGGCATTTGTCTACCTGGTAGTCATATGTTTTGTGATAATTTGTTAAGCTATATGTTTATTTTTTGTGTACTTTTTGATCATATTTCAATGATCAAAACTTTTTCTTTAAAGCATGTGACCCTCTGAAAATAAAAACACTAGAATTCAAAGAAACATACTGCTTGTGAGTGGAACTGCCTCCCACTCCAGCTGCGCCAGATTTGCTGAAGTGTGTGCTCATCCTCTGTGGTTAAGTTCAAGAGCCATTGGCATGGGTGGTGGTCGTGAGGTCAGGCGAGGGCGGGGATGATTGTCACATAGGGCCTGGGAGCCGGAAGGCAGGTGGGAGCTGACCAGTCTCTCTTTCTTTCTTTTTTTTTTTAAATATGTTTGTTACAAATTTATAAGTTATGTTAAGTGGGCACTTTTCTTTGTTGATTTTACACTCATTTCTTATAAACATATGCAACTAAAAAGGAAAGTCAAGGCAGTTCATAAAACTTAAGAAATTTGTGAAAACAACATTTTTTTGTCAAATACTTAGTAGGCTCTCTTTCTTAGCCTAGCAAATCCATCAGAGACACTATTCCCTGAGCATCGTGCCAAATGTAAGCATTAAAGCAGCCGTAGCCTGAAGAGGATGGAAACAGGTTAATCAGAGGTAGAAGCAGGAATTAAAATTAAGGAGAAAAGCCAGAGGGCAGAGCCAGATAAAGGGTACCAAATGGCAGACATAACTCGTGAGGCAGTGAAGAGAAAGTGATGGGAGATGTGTCACTGAGGAGTCCAGGAGCAGGTAGGAATTAGAAAGATGGGTTGAAAGCTCTCCCCACACCACCATGTTACAGCATCGAGACTCTGACGGTAAGAGCATTCTGAATTTTTCTGAATTTGAACCTGGGGGTGGTGAAGATGTCTTTGTCAAGGTAGGAGGTTAGGACACATTGCATCTAGCAGTTTGTTAGCTTGATTTATAACTTCTAAATATTTGGACATATGGCAGGCTGGCCTCCATTTGTACTCTTTCCCCAGGGTTCAAGAATATTAGGAGCGGAACTAGAACCCCACATTCTTCATTTAGAAGGGACTGTTTCTCTGGTGGGAAGCACATTTTGGCCACTGCTCTGGTTTCTCAAGATTTTTTTGGAACACTAATTCTGATATATCAATGCCAGTGACTAACTGTCCCCCATGCCCCAGCTCTGGGCAAACACTTATCACATTGATAAGCATGGCTTCTGGTTCTTTCATGCCAATAAAAATGCTGAACAGGATGGGAGTGAGTCTGAAGTCTTGTGGGAGCATATTAGAGATCTTCCTGAACTGACATCAACCCAGTAATGGGTACACTTTGGGGGCAGTTGTTTGATTGACAACACAGCCACCTAATCAGTTCTGTCCCACTTGACCAAAGGAAGAATTGTTTCCTCTAGTATAAAGAGTAATATGCACCCAGCACTTTACCAATTCCACTGCAATAAATATACATGGAGCCCGTGCGGGCTGCAGACCTCATACTTGAGGACACCTGCAGAGAAGGGATGGGGTTGCCTGACCAGACTTGCCTGGTTTCTAGTGCTCACTGTCTGTCTGTCTCTTTTGTGCCTGATTCTCCACCCTGAGCTCCACTACTGGCTTGATGAGAGCAGTCAAACTTGGCCATTTGATAAAGGCACAGGTGAGCAGTACAAAAGGTAATGAGGCAAACCTTCAAGGTTATCTCCGAAGTTTCTGGTCTGATGGGAAAGATGGCAATGTCTTCTGTGAACAGGCATCAGCAAATTTTTTCTGTAAGACACCAAATCGTAAATATCTCAGGTGTTGCACATCAGTCTCTGTTGCAACTACTCCATTCTGCTGGGAAATCAGCAATGGTACAATGATCAGCCATAGACAATACTGAATTGAATGGGCATGGCTATGTTCCAATAAAACTTTATTTACAGAAATAGGTGGAGAGCCAAATTTGACATGCCAGCCATAGTTTGCAGATCCCTGTTCTAAAGTATAATCACTTCCTGAGCAAAGAACTTTAGGAAATGGATTAATTTTCTGAGTCAGTGAGAAAAACAATGACAACACCATGTATCATATTTAAGGTTCACATTAAGCAGCTCTGCTCTGCAGCTTGGAGGCCATCAGAAGAATCCTCATAAAACACCAACCTCCTCACACCTTTCCCAGCCTGAGAACCCTCTGGGCTCTCATTCACACTGGGTCTTCCCAGCCACCCCTGCCTTCTTTGCCAGCCTCATCCCTTGTCACTGTCACATACCCCATGCCATCCAGCCATACAAAGCTCTTCTCTGTTCCCCTATTAGCTGTGGAGAAGCATGCCCCCAAACCTTTCCCTGTGCTGTTTCCCTGCTGCTTTTAAACTCTTATTCATCCTTTGAGAGACTGTTCAGATGTCTCTGGTTTGAACCAGGTACCCCTAGGTTGGGTTAATTTTCCCTCTTACCTGTTCCCATAGCACTTTCTACAGAACCATATTTAATCAATGCAGCTTCAGAGTGACCCCTTCTAATATATCTCCAGTGGTTTAACTATATCTTATATAGCATTTTTTAATCCCTTTGCTCCTTCCTCACTGGGTCATGAACTCTTTTCAGACACAGGCTACGCCTTGTTAATCTTCATTTACCCCAGGGTTGGCACTGAATCTGGCACGGAAAGGATGCTAAGCATATGTTTACACAATTGTTTAACTCATTGCAGAATCTGGTTATGTTACTGGGGCCACTGGGGTTCCATGGAGCAATTCGCAGTTTAGATTGTCTGCTATTTTTATAAGACACTTTCAGCGGCTTAATAAGAGACTCTTCCTGACAAAGCACTTGAGAACTATTCATAAATGACAGAAGGATATTAAAACCGAATCAGCTTCAGAGGTAAATATACAAATCTCTCTACCACCTATGTTGTATGCTTCCTTCGAATCACGAAAGATAAATTGTTTTAGTTTATGCAGCTCCTGTGTATTTCGCACATGCATTTTCTTTTAAAGCTATCTCATGAAAATCTCATTCTCATGTAAGATATGACCATGTTCCATCTTTTTTTTTTTTTTATGGATTTCCTTGATCTTGCCAATTTGATCTCCAGTTCTGTTTAGAACACCGAAGGGGTAATTTATTCAGTGGAAACCTAGTGGCCTCAAAGTGTGGCTGCAGTTTTTCAAAGTGCCTCCTGCAAGATCCCTCATAGAATCACATCCAGGCAAGAAGAGGGCTCTTGAAATGACATATGTCCCCAGGCCTACTTCTACATTGTTTATCAAGGGAAAAGGATAAAGTGGTGTTTGAGACAGACACATGTTGTTAGTTGAACCCTGCCACATCATCAGGTTTTACACCAGCACCCACTTTCCAGACACTGCTCTTCCTACAAATGAGTGACTAGGACAATAGGACATTAGGCCCTGGAGTGGGGGTGGGGGCAGCTGTGTAGCTGCTCAATGCACACAGACTCACCTAAGAAGGGGAGTGGGGGCCTACTCCCCCCCACCCACCCTGCCATTAGTCCTAGCTTCAGACCTGCCTGGGGTTGGGGGGTTAGGGACATGGGGATCACCTTTTTATGATTTGCAGAGTCACCTCATAGACAGGAACAGCCCCTAGGAAATCCAATGCATATATTCTAAAGACTTGACGCGCCATAACCTTGATGAATTCTCACTTTCTTTACAACTTCAGACGGCCTCATATTTTTCTCCTTATTTGCCCTAAGAATTCTTGGGGAAATATTAGGCCTATAAGAATCCTCTCTGCTGGTGAGGTTGACTCTGTCCCACCCTGGTTGGGCAGCAGCTTCGCTGTCTCTTTCCCTTTATCTCAGTCCCTCCCCACCAGCCTGGCCTGCTCACAGGCAAACGCCTCAAGGCTAGGGAGGCTGCAAGACAAGACAGAGGAAAAGAAGTGGTGGAAATTAGTTCCTTTTAGGCTTGTCTGATTTTTCCTCCAGGGCCTGACATTGGCACAGCATAAATAGATAATCCAAGATTTTTACTTGCCCAGGTAGGAACGATATAGTCAGAAGCTGCTTCTTCCTTTGTTTTTTTTGAAACTTTGCTGGGAGGAAATTCTCCTTGTGTTCTCAATTATACTGAGCATTCTTCCTCTGCTTTTACATGGAAATATCCATGCTCTTTAAGTCAACAGTCTCTGAAGCTAATCAGATAATTATGTGTAAGTTAATATACACATGGGGATTTTAAATACATATCCTTTATGATCCTCTGTGTGTGTATGTGTGTGTGTGTGTGTGTGTGTGCACGTGTGTGCACGTGTGTGACAAGAGATATATAACGGCATTCAATGGTTATTCAAAAATAACCTTATTTCCTTCTCTGGGATCCACTGAGCCCAGGAACGTGGCCGCTTTCCACCCCAGACCTTCAAAGATGAGAAAGTGCTATGTCCCCACCCCCACTCTGAGGAGGTGAACAGAGGGAATAATTTCTTCCTTTGGTGTATTAATTCCAATTCCCCCAGGCTTCAGCCCCATTGCAATGACTCCCAACGCTACACTTTGCTCCTGAGCCCAGACCCTTTCATCCGTCCTTCTGGACATCTTTATCCCCAGGCATCTCCAGCTCAACTCAGTCAAGCTGAATGTCCCCTCTGCCCCACCTCAGCCCAGCAGACCTCCTCCTCCTCCAGCATTTCCTGCTGCAAATATTCCCAGTCATCCAAGCGAGAAATCTGCTGCCCTTACTCAGGAATTCTCTTCTGCCAGGGAAACAAGACTTATACCTTTTGTGCCCATGGCCCTAGCTCAGGCTCAGGATACAGACATATTGGCTTAGCCAGGGGAGCCTGGCTCAGGGGGGATGCCTCCTCCTGCTGCCGGCCTCCACCTCCGGGCAGGTTTGTCCGCTCCATCCCTCTCCTCTCTCCCTAGTTTGGCCCTTGGTCTCTTTCCTGGACCTGAGCAAACACGGGGTGGAGGTGCGGTTCAGAGCCCTGGGCCCCAGGACCAGACAGCCTGCGTTCAAACCCTGCCTCCAACCCATCTTAGTGCTGTGACCTGAGTCGCATCACTTAATCCTCTGTGCCTCAGTTTCCTTATCCTTCAATAAGAACAATGCTTCATGGGCATTTGGAAAGAACAAGGGTTGGCAAGCTTTTCCTATAAAGAGGCCAGATAGTAAATATTTCTGGTTTTGTGGTTCAAGAAGCAAAACTGCGGTTACTATACAGACATATAGAACTAGAGAAAAAATAAATATCTATGACATTTTAGTTGACAAAATTCAAAATGTATTGATAATCGGAATCATAGAAGCAGAAAACAGAATGGTTGTTGCTAGGGGCTGGGGTTTGGGGAAAATGGGGAGATGTCAAAAGGTACAAGCTTTCACTTGTAAGATGAGTAGGTTCTGGGAAATTAACGTACAGCATGGTGACCATAATTAATAATACCATGTTTTTTGTTTGAAATTTGCTAATACAGTAGATTTTAAGTGTCCTCAATCCCTCACCCCACACACAATAATAACTATATGAGGTGATGAATGTGTTAATTAACTTGATTGTGATAATCATCACACAATGTATATGTATATGAAATCATCACGTTGTACACCTTGAGTATATACAATTTTTCTTTGTAAAGCTGGAAAAAATAATAATTGAGGACAAGTTTTGTAATACAGACCTACTAATGAGAACAATTGAATTCTTTTTGGGGGGAAGATAACATTTTGCTTAATTAGGGTTTATAGTCAGTGTTCACCAAACTTTCCAAATGCTCTAACTTAAAATGGTTACATTGCAAATGTTCTTAACTTTACAAATGATCCTCTGTACAAATTATTCTTAGCTCACCAGCCATACAACAACAAGCAGTGGACTGGATTTGGTCTCCAGGCTATGGTTTCCCATTCCAGGGAAGGAGTAAAAGAGATAGTGCCAAGTGCTTACCACGCCACAAGTATTTGAAGGGCGTTGGTTATATTTTGCATCCCACCCGCCTTCCCCCGTGGCTTCAGCCATGTGAATTCTTGGATTTCCTTAAGCTGCCTCAGACCTCTGAGCCCTTCCCAGGCTGTGTCTTCCAGCCTCCACCTCCTTAGGAAGCCTTTTCCAACCCCTCTCTTCTTCCATGTCTTTCCAGCCCTGGGGGGTTTGACCACTTCCTCCTCAATGTCCTGCTCAGCGTGATCCTTTACAGACCCCACCTCATTGCTCCAGTATTTGCTTGTTTACTCTTCTCTCCCTTTAAACTATAAGTAGAATCCACACCTTACTCCTGATGTCTCCAGCTCAGTACCTGATCGTACTATGTGCTCAATAAATACTGTCTGAATAAATGAATGAACCTACACTGGAATGGAAGACTCAGCAGAAACCGTCCTTCATGGCTCCAGTTCCCAGGAAGCTCTTCTTTCTCTGAGTATCTAAAGCACTTGGCCCTTATCAGCTTTCTCATAGGAGACACAATGGCTCAGTGCTTTGGCTCTGGGTACAAATCCCAGCTCCATCGTTTCCCAGCCTTGTGGCTTTTACACGTTATTTAACTTCTCTGAGTCTCCATCTCCTCGTTGGTAAAACGGGGATGATGATGGTTTCCTCTTCCTATGATGTTTGCAGATTAGATGAGATTAAAGCTCTTAGCACAGTGAATACTCTAAAAATGTCTGTTGCTTTGTTCACATCTATTGAACAATGACCCTGCTGTAAGCCTTTTACTAATTTGTTTGTTCCTTACAACTATGCTATGAGATAGGTACTATTGTTATCCCCATCTTACAGATGAGAAAACTGAGGCACAGAGAGGTTGTATATCTTGCCTAAGGTCACACAGTCAGTGTGGCAGATCCAGAATTCAAACCCAGGCTTCCTGGCTCCGAAGCTGTGATGCTAACCCCTGTTGGTAGGTATGTTACCCTGGGTGGAGATGTGCCTCTTCGATAAGGTTTCAGGTTCTCCGAGGGTCAGGAATGTGCTGTAGACTCTTCGTACCCTTCCTTGCTGCCAGCACAGCACCCTGCACATGGTGATGCTCGGTATACATCTGCTAATCCATTTAGTCCTCCCTCCTCCACCCCGATCCAGAGGAGGGGTCCAAAGAGTGTTCTAGACCCATTTCCTCCTGTCCAAGCCTGACCATTCAAGAGAACCTTTGTGTCTTAGAGAAGGGGCCAGGAAGGGAAGCAGAAAAGGAGGGAAGCGTAAGAAAGGAGTGCAGGTGGGACACCGGGGGAGAATTTTGCCTGCTCAGAAGGTGGCAGGGGAATCAGAGTCGGCCTTGATGAACTCCTATTCCTCACTGCCCTGGGATCACCAACCCCACCATCAGTGAGCAGCTCTGAGAACACCGACCAATGCAGGCCGACTCTCCTGATTGTCTGTAACGTGACTGTCCCTCTTAATCAAAATGATGTCATCCTCTGATTCCAGAAAGTGAAGGATAGCAAAATTACTGATGGCTCGAGTGGGCTCCTAATGGCCGCGGGCCACCCAGGGGCTGCAGGCTGCAGTGCCTGCGCCTCTCAATGATGAGCACGGGGATTTCTTTGCTAACAAGTGTGCCATGAGTCTTAATTACCCGGAACCAAGGCCTCACCTTGCTGCATGTCTCTTGGGAGCTCCCCGTGAAGTCAGGGGGAGCTTTGCCTGCAGCGCAGCCCCAGCCCCGGGAAAACTTGCCTGCAAATGTTTGCAAATTACCTTGAGTGCCTCTGAGGGAAACAGGAGGGAATTATTTTTAGAATGTTGGCATAGCCCTGTCCCTGCCTTGCCTGTCACACACCTCAATGCTACTCAAATCCCACTCCCTCTACCTCTGATTAATTCTGCATTGCGGGCCTCTTTCTTCACGGCTGATGGATACACCTCTTAGGTCTTGCCCTCAGCCAAGCCGCCGGTAATGTCCCGTTACTCTCTCCCCTCTCTCAGTCGTGCTCTGTAGAAAGCCTAATGCATTTTCCATTAGAGCAACTGATTTGTCCTTTCCTTTCCAGCAATGGAAAGCAATCTCCCCCATGTGGAAGATGTCAAGAGCCCCCTAAACTGCTCTTCCTTCCCTCCTGGTGCCCCCGACTGGGCTCCTGCTCCCATCCCCCACCGCTGCTGAGAGTGTCGCCTGCTAACAGCTCACAGCTGCTCTCTTCTCCTGAGACTTGCCCTGAGAGAGAAGCACCACTCACCTGGAAATGCCTGGGAGGTTTGCCTTCCCTCTGGGGACAGCCCACAGTCAAGTCAGCCTGACAAGGGACCACAAAGGCTGGCCCTCTGGCCTGAAGGGGGCAGTGTGTGGTACTGTGCTCGCTCTGAGCCCCCAGGGGATCGGCTGAGGCTAGATCCTATCTTAGCCTGCTCTATTTGTGTTTCCCTCACACCCTTACAGATTTCACTTGGGGGCACACCCCCCAGAAACTGCTTGCCCAGAAAGCCCAGTTTCAGGCTCAGCATCTTGGCAACCCAGCCTAAGCCGCCTCTCTAAGCCATCCTTTCTTCTGCAAGCAGAACCGTCTTTTAAAACCACAGCCTGATCATGTCGGTTCCTCTCTTAAAGCTTTCAATGCCTCCCATTGTGCAAACTCTGTAGCCTGGGTCTTAATCCCACAGCACCTGGCACTGCCTCCACCTCCAGCCTCACCTCTCATCACCCCTGCTGCCTCACCTGAGAGCTCCCTTCCTCCAGGGATGCCCCCCAGACCGCCTACCTCGGGCCCTCTGTGCTGACCCCTACCATAGAGTCCATAGTGTTGAAACTGCTGGCTTGCTCATCTTTCTCCACCACCACCCCCCATCCCCAGACGGCAAACTCCTCTGCCATTCCTAGAACCTACCATGCATCTGGCATGTAGGAGACCCTCAATAATTATTTGTGGATTGACGAATTTGAACTGATGAATGATGAAACTAGATACTTCATGAATGTTTAATAATAAGAGCCAAATTCCAACCTCAAGTTGTATTATATCAATATTTGCCTCCTTATGGCTTATCTAAAGTTCTCCAAAATAGAAGAATTCGGGGCGGCCAGGTGGTGCACTGGATAAGTGCGCCGCTTGGGAAGCGCGGCGGCCCTCCCGCCCGAGGGTTCGGATCCCACATACAGACCGGTTCCCGCTCACTGGCTGAGCGAGGCGCGGGGCAACACCGAGGGTTGCAATCCCGTTGCCGGTCCCCGGTCCGGTACGGGGGCAACACTGAGGGTTGTGATCCGTTGCCAGACACGGAAAAAGACAAAAAAAATAGAAGAATTCGCTGGAAATATACTACGATAACCAAATGTTTTTAACACTTACATATCTGCAGGTTGGTTAGTGTGCCTAGTACAATTGATGTACAAATGGGCTTGATGTTTCAGATATTTATTTCTTTTGAACCTTTAGCTTGGCAATCAAAGCTTTCCTGGCCCCACGATCAACCTCTGACTCCGTAGCAGTCCTCTGCTGAGTTTCAAATCCCCTTGCCTCCCTCCTGCATGCTTCCCACAGAAACAAAACATGCAAATAAGCAAACAAAAAAAACCCAACTGTGCAATGCCAAGTGCCAGAACAGCTCTGCTCATCTGAGGAAGAAACCCTTGAACATCAATGAACCGTGCTTAAAATCTGCTATTTCACTGCTGACTTTTCAGAAAAGCATCACCCTGCAAAGAAGTTGCTCTTGAATGCAAACCTCATGATTGCCAGAATCATCTAATGTTCTGACTTGCCTAGTTGTCACTTCAGAATTAGGTATATTAGCCAGTAGAGGTGCATTAATTCTTGGCGTGACCACAGACTGAAACATAAATGGCATTAACAAATTACCAGTGATGCATATGCAAATGGAGCAAGGACAAATATTAAAACAGCCCTATCTCGCTTTGCCGCTACCTTGTCTTGTCCAAAATTCATAGAAATATTAATCCTCTTGGAATGCTTAGTAATGCATACAGGGTAATGTTCTTGAGGAAGCTAATAATTATCTCTTGTTAGCAAGATCAACTTACTGCAGTCTTTCACTGCAGGGACAGAAAAATATTGTGACTTGTTATGCTAAGCGAAACACGGTGGCAGGATAAATTAGAACATTGAAACTAACAATAATAAAGACACACAACTATAGTTCCCCTCTGCACATAATTGATAAAATTAACAGAAAATAGGCACAGTGGTAAAAGAAGAATGCATTCTGAATGGTTGATTGATATTCAAACGGACAGACTCTCTTCCATTGCTTATGCTGTTATAGCTAATATTTATTAGGCACCCACCGTGCATGTCACAACTCTTATCAGGGACAAGGATAATAATAAATTACTACCTGTCAGCCACGTGCACAGTAACTTCATTATGTGACTAGGCAACACTCTTATTAAGTCTTTGAAATCTATTAAAAGTTTCATTTTGAAACAATAAACCAAGAGGAACGAATTTATAAATTGTGGATCCTGGTATTAACCCAAAGACTCAGCCTTGGAGAATAAAAAATTTCTTAGGGAAAAAAAATTAATTTCTGCCAAGGAAAATCTAAGAACATAAGTTAGCAGGCCCTACCAGATGCCTCTGGATGTGTTGTAACAGAAATGAGGCAAATATCTAATTTCACAGGAAAAAAATTTATAGACTAGACTTTGAATCAGGCAGATTCCCTGTCAGGTTCCCAATCAAACGACGTAATAAACAGCAATGTCCTCACACATCCAAGAACCCCTCTGGTCTCTGGATCTGATCAGTATCATGTTTATCATTTCCACTGATGTATCCAGACATAACTCACCCACAGTGTTCACTAGATTAGTTTGCTTAGTGGATGTGGTAGACTGTTTGTAAAGCTGGCCTTACTAAAACGTCATGTCAGTGTATGAACATCTCTTTGCAATGTGAGTTTGCACTGCCTTCCATCAAGTGGTGGAATTTATTCCTCCTGGCCTTGAATCTAGGAAGGCTTTGCAACTTGCTCTGATCAAAAGGATACAATGGAAGTGATATTTTGGCAGTTTCCAAGACTGGTCATAAGAGAACTTGCAGCTTCCGCTCTCACCTTTTTAGAACACAGGGCCACTGGGTGAGGAAGCCTGGCTAACCATCTTGCAGGTGAGAACTTGCATGGACAGAGAAGCCCAGCCAACAGCCAGCACCAGCTGCCAGAATGTGGGGCCTTCCTAAACCACCTAGTCCCAGGCACACTGCCAGGTGACAATAGTTGCATAAGTGACTCCAGAAGAAACCAAGTAGGAGAACCACCTAGTTGAGCCCAGCATAAGTTGCTGACTCTCAGAACTGTGAACAAATACAATGGTTATAATTTTAAGCCACTCAATTTTGGAACAGTTTGTTACACAGCCATAGGTAACTAGACAATGAACAATGTGGTAGGTACTTTAGAATTTTGCACAGTACTTTAAAAGAGTGATGCTACTCTAACTCCTATAGAACACCAGCCTCTAGCAAAGAGTTAACTTATGAAGCGAAGAAATTTCTTCTTGTTTCTTCCTTATCATCTCTAAAACAATTCACACTGAGATTGAACTGTTTAACCTTCCTTTGCTAAAGGACTAATAAAAATGGAAGGCTCAGAAATGCTTGCTCAGTGGTTGACTGATAGTTTGTTTACAGTGAGGGGGGTTGAAAGACAGCCCAAGTGAGGCATCGCCAGCCCTGCCACCACTGCAGCACCATTGCCAACACCTTGAGGCCCAAGGGAGGGAGGGCCTCTGGTGACTGGGACCATTGGATGGTGTATTAGTCAGGGTTCTCCCGAGAAACAGAAACAACAGGGTGTATATACAGTATATAATCTGTAGGGTATACCAGCAGGCTGGAGACCCAGGGAAGAGTTTCAGTTTGACTTCAAAGGGAGTCTGTTTGCAAAATTCCCTCTTTTTCCAGGCAGGTCAACTGATTGGATGAAACCTACCCACGTTATGGATGGTCATCTGCTTTACTCAAAATCTACTGATTTACATGTTAATCTCATATAAAAAATATCTCCACAGAAACACCTAGAATAATGTTTGACCAAATTTCTTGGTACTGTGGCTTTAAGTTGACATATAAAATGAACTATCACAGATGGTGCTGTGAGTTAAATTGTGTCTCCCCCCATAAAAATAGGCTGAAGTCTTAGCCCCCAGTACATCTGAATGTGACCTTATTTGGAGATAGGGTCTTTACAGAGGCAATCAAGTTCAAACAAGGTTATTAAGATGGGTTCCAATCCAATATAATTGGTATCCTTATAAAAAGGGGAAATTTGGATACAGAGACACACACAGAGGGAAGAAGATGTGAAGACACACAGGGAGAAGATGGCCATGTGACTGGAGTGAAGTGTCGACAAGCCAAGGAATGCCACGGATGGCCAGCAAATGCCAGAAGCTGGAAGAGACACGGCAGGATCCTCCCCCAGAGCCGTAAGAGACAACACGGCCCTGCTGACACCTTGATTTTGGACATCCAGTCTCTGGAACTGTGAGACAGTAGATTTCTGTTTTAAACCATCCTGTTTTGGGTACTTTGTTATGACAGCACTAGGAAACTCATACAGACAGATATTGTTTCCAGGACTGAGAGGGGCGCACTGTCACCTGTACCTCTGGAGGGAGGACGGGAAGCTGAGTAAAACCTCAGGTGGGTCTTCCCTCCTGGAGCTCCCATAATCTCATGGACCTTTGACACGCCCTGGGAGGCAGGTCTGAAGGGAGTTTGGAAAGCCTCTATTTCCTCCCAAAGAAGCAAGGATGTTCCCTAGATTTCTGGGCCACCCACTAGGGTGGGAGTATGGGGGTTCTTGGCTATAAGTTTGGGGTGTAGGGGCCTCAGCCCAGGCATCCATGGAAGGGATTTAGCAATGTCCAGTGCATGGCTACTGGTCCTGCATCCCATTACGACAGCTCACCCTATGGTGGAGAGCCCGCAAGAGCAATCCAGCAGAAGTCACACTGAGCTTCCAAAATGGGCAACAGCACATGCCCTGGAGCCAGACAAACCTGGATCAGTCCCGGCTCTGCCAGTCACCAGTTAATAAGAATGGCTGTCTTTTTATTGAATGCTAAGCACTTCAGGCACATGATCTCATTAACTCATGCTAACAGCTCATTTTATAGATGACAGACTGAATCTCAGACAGGTTATCTGACCTCCTTAAAGTCACACAGTCAGCCAGGATTCTAGTCCGGGCAGTCTGACCACGAAGCTCTGATGCCTAAATTCTTAATCACCATACTCAGTAAAAGCATACTAGGTACAGTGTGGCCTGGATTAAACCCCTGTGTTTAATCAAGCCAACTGGCAGGCCAGAAGCACATAGTCTGTTAGATATTAAAGGTACCAAGAAAAGCAAGACCGAGGTCTTGCCCTCGAGGTGTTAACGGTCTAGTTGACAGGAAGACACCCACTCGGGGATAATTATGACTGACATGGCCCCCCTCTTTGAGAGTATGGAAAGTTTAAGTTTATCCACAAGGAAAGCTTTAGCTACTGGGGACTTCACCATTTTTAATGAGTTGGCATTTTGCCCTCCAAACACATCAGCAGGTAAATGCATTTTATTAGAAGAGTTCTGTTGGCATAGCGAGAGAGTTGAAAAGTAAAGGAAGTCGGGCCATTGCTTAAAATGCTAGGCAGCAGGTCCAAATTGTGACTAATCACTACCCTAGGCAAATCACTGATTAATTCAGACTTTATTTCCCCTCATCTTGTGTGTTCTGCATCTGAGCTACCTACCTGAAGGAACGGGTAAGGGTGAGGGCTGGTTAGACAAGAGTTCTGTCACAGTCGGCCGCCAAAGTCCATATGTGTGCCTTCACCACGTTATTAAAACAGTACATCAAGAAATGGCTTCAACATTAAACACAAAAGAGAAATCATGAGACCTGTATCCTGGAAAAAGAATAGCCTTGGATTGTAAAGAAACGGAACACCCTGGTATTAGCTGCCCGCTGCCTTTGGGCACTTTCCTGTCCAAAGAAAACAGTGGGCCAGCCACTGGAGTGCATTCACACAAGAAGAGTCACCAGCAGAGACAAAGAAAAGAAGAGGATGTCTCTTTCCACAAAACCCATTTCAGAGTGACAGAAGAAGCATCTGCTCTATGATAATGTTGGGGGACCTGACCACATCTCTCAGCATTGGACAGATCATCTAGGCAACAAGTTAACAGAGTAGCCATTATTCTTTCAGAAGGAGAGAAGAAATCTAGGGCAATTGGGGGGGAGGGGGAGGGAATGAGGGGGAGGGAATGAGGGAGGGGGAGAGGTTGGACAAGGGGCATAAAGAATAATTACAATTTGTAACAATGTATATGCTAGTAATATTGATTTAATCAACATATCTCAATGTTCAACCCCCAAAATATGTATAATCTATTTTGATTCAATAAATAAAATAAATTTAATAAAATAAAAAAGAAAGAAAACAGTGGGGCCTCGTAGCCACCAGGGCCAGAGTGTGTTCAGAGGGGAGAGTTGTCATATAGGGTGGGTCCTAGTGTCAGGCATGCTGGGACCTGGCAGCTACACACAGTGGTCAGAAAGAGGGTGGGGAGCTGTAGCTAAGAGGATCTTATCTGCCAGGTGTGATGGGTGGGGAGGGTGGACTCCAGCTGCAGAGGCTTGCCCCAAGGGGGGTAGCTGCACTCTTAGGTGAGATTCAAATAAGCATAAGTTTCAGGAGGCAGAACTCTGGATGACCATGTTAGTTTCCTAGGGCTGCCATAAACAGTACCAAAAACTAGGTTGCACGAAACACTATAAATGTGTTATCTTGCAGTTCTGGAGGTTAAAAGTCTGCAATCACGGTGTCGGCAGGGTTGATTTCTTCTAAGGGCTCTTAGAGAGGATTTGTTCCATGCCTCTCTCTTCTGTGCTGATGAAGGCTAGCAATCCTTGGTGTTCGTTGGTTTGCAGATAGATGTATTGCTCTAATCTCTGCCTCTGTTTTCATATGGCATTCAAATGGTGTGCTTTTGTGTCTAAAGTTCCCTCTTCTTATAAGGACACTAGTAATATTGGATATGGGCACGCCTTAAGACCTCATCTTAACTTTATTACATCTGTATAGACCCTATTTCCAAATAAGGTTACATTCACAGGTTAGGGCTTCAACATATCTTTTTAGGGAGACACAATTCAACGCATATCAATGACCATAATGGGGTCATTAGACACCACAGGACTGAAAGCAGCTGAAGGATGGGAATTATTTTATTCATTGCATATCCCCAGTGTCTAGCACCATGCCTCGCAAATAGCTAATGCCCAATAAGTGCTGAATGAATGATTAAGCAATAATCTCATACAAATCTATATGATGTGAGTGATATGGCCAAAAATTTGAGTGCAAAATCCTGGCTCCACTACTTCCTACCCAGGTGGTCTTTGGCAAGTGTTTTTGTAACTCTGAGCCTTAATTGACCTGTCTATAAAATGGGTATAACATAACATGCAGGTTGATGGTGAGCAGCCAAGAAAACAGGATACATAGAATGCCCAGCACAGAGTAGGTGTTCAGTAAGTAGGACGTATTATTTTAAAGGAAATTCTAACCTTAACCCTACATGCTAGCCTCTATCTTACGTTTCTTTATACCACATTCATTTCATCATATCATTTTTTTACAATTTCAAAATGCATTAATATATATTAGGCTAAGCTAACTGTTGATTAGAAATGCTTTTAGTTCACAGTAACACAATCTCCATTCATACACTATTCAAAAAAATCAGGGTGGAGGGCATATATTAACTCAAACATACTGCCTTACTGTACTGGCTTCAGGCAGGGCTTGATCCAGAGTCCAGACAATGCTACCCAGGTTTGCCCTCTGTCTCTTGAACAGGCCCTCATCATGAGGCTACCAGCAGTATCAGACTGAAATCTCACTAGACTAACAACCTCAGGGGGAAGAGGTGGCCTTTTCTGATCGCAACACCAGAAAAAATCCAGGGAAGATATTGATTTGCTTGACTTGGATCACGTCCCTATCCTGGAACCCGTCACTATAACCGAGAGCATAGGATATGTGGATTGGCCACTTCTGGGTCACGTGAATGGGAAAGGGCAGAATCAGGCTCATGAGAAATGGGTTCTTTACAGAAAAGAAGAGCTTTATTTCAGAAAGGAGTCCTGGAGAGATTTATGCTTGTGACCCTTGAAACTTCCCACAGATTGGAAGATAAAGGAGGCTAAAAATAATCAGGTTTCTGGAAAAGTATTCAATGTAATTTTTGAAAAAAAAAAAAAAAACAGAATCCATAGCCTATGTATACTCACTTGCTACTTCAATGGAAGAATGTCTCAATGCCTGTGTGATCCTTCTAGCTGCATCAATTACTGCTAGGAATGGGGCGGGATTGTGGGAGTCACATGGACTGAGGGGGCCTATCAATGTATTAGCTGGTAACACTGGGATGTCCCTGCAAGGGAGACTGGAACATGGCCAAGGGAAGTAACTCCTTATGGATATACCTAGGTTCCACCAGGTATAAGTGAGATAACCTGGAGGTGAGATAGAGCTCAGAGGCTGGGATGTGGGTATGTCCAGGGGCCCCTATGCTGAGAAGGAGAACTCTGTCCAAACCCACTAGGTTCACCTCACAGTGGCTTTTTTTTTTACTTGTTAATTTTATGCTCTGAATTTATGAAAAATACCTCATAACTCAGGTTTAATTTCCCTGGGGAGATACCTTTGAAATAACTACCAAATCTTTTCCCACTCTTTTTGCTATTCTAAGCAAATGGGAAATATTTTCCCCTGAGGAACAGTAGTCTGGTCATTCATGCAATAATCATTTTGATGCTATTTGCCTGTTTTTGAAAAAACTTGCCAACAGTGTTTGCATCCAGCCCTCCCCATTCTATATTTCTACTTTTTTTTTTTTTTTCCGTTAAGACAGATGACATGTCCATGTTGAGAGTTGTGTGGGGAATTCAACTTAACTTCATGGCTGGGAGTAGATGTGAATGACTCACTGAGCAAATTGGCTGGCATTTGTATAGTGCTTGACAATTTATCTGGCACTCTCATTTCATCATCATACAACCACAAGAAGCATCATTCCCATTTTATAAACAAGGAAACTGAGTCTCAGAGAGATGAACACTTGTTAAGGTACCACAGTAGACTTGAACCCAAATAATCTGACCCAAACAAAAACAGTTGACATTTACCATTCTAAACACTTTGTATACAGTGTCCCATTTAATCTTCTCCAAAAACCTATGAGCTAGCTCGTGATTATTATCATCCCCATCGTACAGATGAAATTGAGGTATAGAGGGTTAAATAAATTGATAAGATTCAAGCCCACATCTGTTTTCCTGCAAAGCTGCATCTAACAGCAGAACTTTTCCTTTGGCCTCACTTGGCTTTGAAAGCTCCAGATCCGGTGAGGATGAGAAGTGAGGGTTGGACCATTGGCCCCTGAATGGACAGCGGTCATATCTGTCCCACCGCTCTGGCTGGGAAGCCTTCGCCTGCCAAGCCAGGTCTGTGGATGAGCTATTTCCCGGTTTTGGTCATTCAGAAGTGCTGAGGCAGCCTGGATGGAAGCCCAAGTGCTGAGATGAAGGCGCCCAATTGACAAAATGCCAGGGTGAGCTATTGCCTGCTGGTCTCACCCACTGAAAACTTGGGGAGACCCCCATGTTCACAAAAGCGTTGCAGAGAGAAAGAAACGTCTGGTAAACAGAGAGTTCCCAGCATGTCCAATTATCCATTGCAGCCCATAATCATGATCATGGCACATGCATCCCTCCCACATGGGGCGTGAAGTGATGTGGATAAGGGGCAGGCAGCTGGTACACAGCCTATCTTTCACCAGCAACTAAGGGCAGCCCTGGCATCTCTCACCATATCTAAGCACCCTCCTCCAACCTCCTCTAAATGACAAATTGATGCTTACAAGTTAATCAAAAATACTCCATTAATTAAAATCTCAAAAGATGCCCATGGTAACAGTCCACAGATGCTTTTTTCCTGTGCTAATCCTATGGGAAGACCAGACATCAGCGATCAGTTTGAGGATCACACGTGCTATGATTAGGCCTGAGAGCATGTAGATGTGACAATAAGAATAAGGAAGATTTTTAGTCATCTTGAAATCCCAAGCTTTGAAGGTAATTAAATAATTAGTGAGAAGCAGGGCTTTCCCTTTCTTCCCAATAGAGATTACATTCCCAAGTATCTTCCCACGTAATATTGCCTCTGAAATGCCTAAATGACATAAGAAATTAGTACTTCCCATCATTCAGCAAAGTTTTATTGAGCACCTACTATGTGCCAAGTGCTCTGGAAGGTGCTGGAGACACAGCAGGGAGGTAGACAAGGTTCCTGCACTCATGGTGCTTACCTTTTAGAGTGAGGAACAGCAGTTAACCTGTACACAGGTAGGTTGAAGGTGTTGGAATAAAAAAGCAAAAGAATGAACAGAGAATGAAGAGGGGGTGAGGAGTCCTTGAGACCATGTGGTCAGGGACAGCCCTATGAGGTGGTGACACTTGCACAGATACTTAAATAACAAGTGAAATCAGGCCAAGAGCACAGAACATCGCAGGCAGAGGAAACCACAAATGTGAAAGCCCGCAGGCTGGACCAGACTCGACGTCTGAGAACAAGCGGGAAACCTGTGCAGTGGGAACTGTTAGTGTGGGAGAATGGAGCAAGACGAGGGGGAAGAGGCAGCAGGAACAAACCACCTAGAACCTTCTAGGATGTAGTAAAATGTTTGGATACTGTTCTAAGTGATTGGGAAGCCTTGGGGGTGTTTTAGCAAGGGGTCATACAACTGGACTTCAGTTTCTAAACATTTGCCCTGGCTGCGATGCAGAGAATGGTTACGGGGGTGGGTGGCAGGGAAGAGAGGGAACAAAAATATTCAGTAGGACCAGCAGTCCCTAGAAGGTAATATCGCCTTGATATAGTCCCAGTGACATTTTCTTTCTTTATTTTTTTTTAAAGATGACTGGTAAGGGGATCTTAACCCTTGACTTGGTGTTGTCAGCACCACGCTCAGCCAGTGAACTAGCCGGCCATCCCTATATAGGACGCAAACCTGTGGCCTTGGTGTTATCAGCACCGCACTCTCCCGAGTGAGCCATGGGCCGGCCCGACATTTTCTATTGACCTTAAATACACAAGTAGTTGGTATTTTCAGAATGGATTGTGTTAGTTTGGGTTCTTCAGAGGGATACAATCAATAGAATAGAATGGATAGATGGATGGATGGATGGATAGATAGATGGATGGATGGATGGATGGATGGATGGATGGATGGATGGATGGATAAAGAGGGGATTTATTATGAAAATCAACTCAGTCTATTATGGAGGATGAGAAATTCCATGATAGGCCGTCTGCAAGCTGGAGACCCAGGGAAGCCAGTAGCATGGCTCATTCAGTCCAAGTCGATGGCCTCAGAACCAGGGAAGCTGATGGTTTGACTCTCAGTCCCATACTGAAGGCTTGAATATCTGGGAGGCCGCTGGTGCAAGTCCCAGAGTCCAAAGGCCAGAGACCCTGGAGTTCTGATTCCAATGGCAAGAGAAGGGGGTGTCCCAGATCCAGAAGAGAGAGAGAAAATTTGCTTTTCCTCTGCCTTTTTGTTCCATCTGGGCCCTTAGCCAACTGGATGGTGCCCACCTACACTGGATAAAGGCGGATCTTCCTTACTCAGCCCATTGATTCAAATGCCAATTTCTTCTGGAAACACCCTCACAGACATACCCAAAAATAATGCTTTACCAGTTATCTGGATATTCCTTAATTCAGTCAAGCTGACATCTAAAACTAACCATCACAATTTCTCTATTGTTTGGCAGAGTTCCATCATTTCAGACTTTCTAGGGTCTTAAGCCTGTATTTTTAATACGCTGATGTACCATTTTACCCTCCGAGGGGCTAAGGAATAAACCTGGAGCAAGGAGAAATTGACTGTAAAGAGTTAAGAATGTTAGCTACCAGGCTGACCAGGGAGACACACTTTCCTAACTCCCAAAGTGCATAGGGGCTGCATAATTGTGTCCTTGAAGTACTGAAGACACGCTTGCTCTGTCATGTCCAAGCACGTGGCCATCATTTGCGGGTGATGTCCTTCAGGAACAATGTGGTTGTGGGCGGGGAATGGTCAGTCCTATGAGTATGGCTGCTACAAGGGAAAGAGGCTATAAAAACCTGTGCTTACTTGTTTTTGCACTGATTGAGTAACTGAAGTCTGTTTTTCGGACTTTTGGCCTCATCAGTGCCCTCAGGTTCATAAAAGGACAGAGGCATAAGTAGATGTTTAATGTAAAACATATTGAAATTTTATATGCCATCTCCTTGGACATGAGGTTTCCACTTACCTTAGGTTTAAGCGTCTCCTTCTGCACAGAGAGGGGCCCTGTGCACATAGATTGATATTCCCAGGATAAAAGCAAAATCTTCTAAAATTAGGATCTCACTGAGCAGGGAGACAGGTGGTGCTTGTTCTCGATGGTGAGTAAATCTAGATTTACTTCTAGCTGGAAGGAAGTAGGTCAGAAATTCAGAGTTGTAGGTCCGTGACCCAAGCAGTTATGCCACAGTATGAACCACAAACCTCCATTGCTTATCATGGCAGATAGGAAATTGGAATTCTGGAGGAAAATTTTGCATCTGGCACTCAGACTCAATAAATACTCCCACTCCTTGCTGAGCTCCCAAACACTCTGCACTTTGTCTAGCAGGCTGCCCAAGGATGCTCAGCACTGAAACTCTGCACAATGTGCCGACAGGAGCCACCTGGAGCAACTGCTAATGACTCACTTTCTGCACTGCCTTCTTCTTCCCCTCTCTTCTTCTGCCCAGCGGCGCCTCACTAACACCAGCACAGACTGACCAGAGCCCATTTCCTTGGGGTCTGCTAGGGACTGAATGTTTGTGTCCCCCCACATTCGTATGTTGAAGCACGATCCCCAGTGTGGTGGTATTTGTAGATGGCACTTTTGGGACGTAATTAGGGTTAGATGAGGTTATGAGGGTGGAGTCCTCATGATTGAATTAGTGCCTGTATAAAAAGAGACACAAGAGAGCTCTCTCACCCTCTTCCCACCATGTGAGGAAACAACAGGAAAACAGCCATTTATAAACAGAAAGTGGGCTCTCACCAGACGGGGGATCTGCCTGAACCTTGATCTTGGACTTTCCAGCCTTCAAAAGGGTGAGAAATAAATGTCTGTTGTTTGAGCCACCCAGTCTATGGTAATTTGTTATAGCAGCCTGAACTGAGTAAGCCAGTGCCAAGATGATGAGATGGCAGCAGAAGAGAGAATAAGAATGCAGACTTTTACATGGGTTCAAATCCCGGTTCTGTCATTTACAGACTACGTGGCTTCAGACAAAGCTGAGTTTCTCTGTGCCTCAGTTCCCAACCTGTACAGTGGAAATAATGTCTATCCTGTCAGGGTAGAGATTAGATAAGATCTTGTGTTCAATTGGATGAGCTCAAACACATAACAGAGGAACTGAATAAATTGTTGCTGTTATCATAGTTATTGCATTGAAAGCATTGGGTTAAATAAGATGTAATCACTCATCAGTGGCTTAAAATTTAGTATGTGAGATAAAGAGACACAAATAACTGTAATATAAGACAAAAGGTGGCAAACACTATGGTCACTGTGTTTAAAAAGCACCATGAAAGCTTCTGTAGATTAAAGAGAGCTGCAAAGTCCTTGTTCCTGCTTCCATCAAGAGCTGGAGTTTAGTTCCCCAGCCCTTGAGACTGGTCTGGCCCTGAGGCCTGGATGACTATAGAATGTAGCTGGAACAACTCTGGTGACTTCCAAAGTTAAACCGGCAGCAACCTGCAGCTTCCTCCTGCCTCTCGTGGGGTGCTCCCTCTTGGTACCAAGGCACCATACTGGGAGATGTCATTTATTGGGGCTCCTGCAGACACATCAGCTGGCATCCACTGTCAGCCACAGGAGTGAGCTGACTTGGATAGTCCAGCTCAGTCAAGCCCCCCGATGACTTCAGCTGTCCCAATACCCAGCCACACTGTGATACAGAAGAATGCCCAGCCAACCCACAGAATTGTGAGAGATAATAAATTATTGTTTTAATTTTTAAGCGCTAAGTTTTGGGTAGTTAGTATGCAGCCATTGATGGTTCAAACAGGAGTTTAGGAAAGAAGAGATCATTTCAAGTCAAGTGATCATGGAAGGGTTCCTAGAAGAAGTGGGATTTGAGAATGTCCTTGGAGGGAAGGACCGTGACAAGAGGCTCTGGTGACAAAGTCATTCCAAAGAGAGGGAGAAGTTAGAGCAGAAACCCAGAGGCAGGCGGTAGTCAGCACTTGGCAAACAGATCACTGCTGCAAGAAATGGACTAAGAGGAGGAAAGCAAAGCTGAGAAGGCCTGATGGCTTTGGGAACAGACTTTTTTTGTTGCCAGGAAAGAAAACTAATCCTTGCTCTCCTGAGTAAAGGGGCTTTATGGGAGATGATAGGACTTTATGGGTTAGGGAGGCAGGAATCTGTGGGAAGAATAGAAATCCCAGAAAGACGCCAGAGTTGGAAGGTTGCTCGGGATGCCCAGTGGCTCCCCGTCACAGGCACAGTAACCCCCTAAGTCCCTCACGTGGGTACGAGGCCCACGTACTCTTGCTGCTCTTGCCCAGTTAACTCACTGACCCAATTTCCTCTCACTCCCTCCTTCACGCAGTCCCTTCTGGCCACATGCAACTCCTTGCTACTCTTTAGAGAGAAAGTACACCCCAGGCTCAGCGCTTTTGCACTCCTAGGCCCCTCCGCCTGGATCGTTATTCTTCCAAAGTCTCCCCACGGCTCCCCACTTCGTTTCATTCAGGTCTCTGCCACCTCCTCAAAAATGGTTGCCCCTCGCCTCCCCCCATCTCATTGCCTGCTCTACTTTCCTTCTTTCCTTCCCAGCACTTTTTCTTCTATCACTGCCTGAAAAATAAAATCTATTTAGCATTCGTCTCCCAAAAGAATGTGAGCTTTGTGAGTGAGAGGACTTTGTCTAATGCTTAGAACAGTGCTTGGCTTAAAGTGGGTGCTCAAGAAAAATGGTAGAAAACAATGAATGAATAAATGAACTCCAGGCAGTCCTAGAGTTTAAGGCATCTTGTACTTCTCGGCAGGAGGAATTTGTGGATCTTCACCTTAATGCTTCCCCATCGTTCTCTGCTTCCTGCTATTCCCAGGCAATTCCCTCCCCATCTACTCAGTGAGCTTTTCTCTCACAGCTTCTGCTGACTCACAGCCACGGCTTACTCACAGCTCCCCTCAGGCTGCTACTGCCTCTCTGTGCACCTGTCCAACTTCTCCTCCCTTGGCCAACCTCCTGTTTCTCCCTGATTTCAGCTGAAATTCCAGAGACAGGATCTGACTGGGTCAGCCTATTCTCCATTTAGGCAGTGGTTTTGACCTTGAACTGTATTCTGGGACAGACATTCACACTGATCCAATCAGCCGTGGCCATGGGCACAGAGAGTGGATATTTTATTTCATTCAGCAGAAACTCCTGACTGCAGCAGGCACCTGCCTTTAGTGAGCTGTTGGCCACAGCCTTAGGGCCACACTGGGAAACTTATACTTTAGGGAGACACTGAAGTCTACAGAGCAGGGCAGGGAAGGACGAGCTCTATGTTTTCAGAAGAGAGCTTCAGCTGCCCTTTGAATGAGATGGTTTGATGATGGAAGAGGATGGTTAGGAAGCCATGGCTGGAGAGCTGAGTAGGCTTCAAACCAAGCCATGGTCAGGGTCAGAGAGGAGGGAGCAGGAGCAAGTGGGCCTTGAACCCATAGGTGTCCACGAGGTGCGTGATGCTGGATTTCAGCTGAAGAAAACCTGGGTCTCGTCAACTTAAATATCAAACTTAAGAGGCTTTCTAAAAGAAAACAGTCCTTATTTGGGAACAGGGCATTGCAATGGGAATATGCATGCCACAGTAAACTATGTGCATATCAGGGAGGCAAAGGAGGACAAAGGGTTTTTTTAAAGGAAAAGTGATGGAGGATTACATAATTGTTATGGGATAATTATCGTTGACTACAAGGATAAATAACAAGGGTGACACCAGCCCAAGGTTGGACACACAGTTGCTGGGCAGATGTCCTCGTCAAAGTATTTTTTGTGTAAGGTTGCAATGGCCTTTGTGCAAGGTTGTGGTTTTACGGAGTCCTTCATGACAGTTCTTGTTATCAGGCATTCGTACTTGTGAATCCTTCCCTTTATGGTCTTCCCTAGCTCTATTTGTCAGAGTTTTTTGTTTGTTTTTTGCTTTTTGGCAGCTGGCTGGTAAAAGGATAGGGTTTTTATTTTGTTTTGTTTTATAACGCAAGTGACTCCATTTTGATTCTGAAAACTTTCACAATCTACACACTCTTCACGTCATAAAGACATGAGTTAAAACTGTGGGTGCAGAGCCTGTCAAGAGATAAACCAAGACAGACATTTGGGGAAATCTCTTACATGGAAAGGGCAGACCAAAGAAGAAAAACTTGACAAATGACCTGGATAGGAAATATTTATACAGATGGGCAGAGACTCGGAGAATCATAGCACCCCACAAACACAGGAAGCATCTCCCCTACTTATTCTCTTATTCTCTACAAAACAGGCCCAGAGAATCCTGCATGAGATCCCACCCTGTTCCAAATTCCAAGCTTCCAGTCTGTTTTCCCACACATAGTAACAATATTTCTTGGGAATACACATATTGTAAAAATACATGTGCTGGCCTGCAGTGCCACAATTAGTGGAGCTGCTGTCCCAGGAAACCCTCCTCACCATTTTGCTAGATCAGAAAGAGGATTAACTTTGATGTCTGTCTGAACCCCATGCGAGTCACCACTGGTGGTCTGCTCCCTGTGAGCATTCAATCTTCACATCCAAGGGAAAAAGGAGAAAGTGCCGGATAGAAGCCCAAACCAATTTTTTTCCCTCAGTGATTGAGATGGAAATATGCACCCTAGGATTTCTGACATATTTGACTTGCATCCCATCGCCCTACATCCTTCTAGCTGTCTCTCCCTTTGCATAAATATTTTCACCAGACCCAAACTTCCTTTGGTTTTTCCAAACATTAGCACAGCTATGAAGCCCCAAGCTCTTCATCTACGCCATGTGTTGGAGGTAACTGAGTTAATTTCTCTGTCTATTAGAGCTCCTGGTGGCATGCAACTGAAACTTATTCTGTCTAACTCAAGCCCAAAGAGAGTTTACTGGAAGCTAGTATGGGGTGGCCTGCAGAATATGATGAACATGAGAATCAGACAAGCAACAACTGGGGAACAACTAGGAAAGCTCCAGAATTATGGCCAAGAGGGGGATATATAATAATCTCATCAGAACATTAGCAGTGGAAGAAATCCACCGCAACGATGCCATCTGTCTTTGTGTCACTGTTCTCATGATTCTTATTTCTGGAAGAAAAAACAATTGGATCAGGTTGGATCATATCCATACCCAGGAAACACAAGCTCACTGACTTTGCAAGACAGTGTAGACTGGTGGTTAAGAGCAGTCTCTGGGATCAAACGGACTGGGTATGAATCCACATGACCTTGGGCAAGTCATTCTTGTCACGCCCCATCTTCCCCCTCTGAACATGGGGATACCTATCCACGGGCATTGGTGAGTACTAAATGAGTAGACCTATGGTAGTGACTGCACACGACAAGTGTTTACAAGTCTTGATATTAGTAATGATTAGATATGCACAGGGCCTCTGGATTTATACTGTAATCAAGAATGCCAAGATGAGAGATCATTCTCCAAAGGTATCAGAAGCTATTACTATGGGGGGCTATCCACTGACACACTGTACCCCTCCACAGACCGTAGACACCATGAGGACAATAGGTGCCACCATTTTCTTCACAGCTGCATCCACCATCGCTTGAAAAGTGTGCCATGCCTGGATCAGTGATTCTACTGTCAAATGATTCCTTTTTTTTTTTTTCCTTTTTGTCTTTTTTTGTGTCCGGCAACGGATCGCAACCCTCAGTGCCGCGCCCGTACCAGACCGGGACCGGCCACGGGATTGCAACCCTCGGTGCTGCTCCCGCCCCTCGCTCAGCCAGTGAGCGGCCGGTCTGTATGTGGGATCCGAACCCTCGGCGGGAGCGCCACCGCGCTTCCCAAGTGGCGCACTATAGCAGTGCGCCACCGGGCCAGCCCCCAAATGATTCCTTTTTATGTACCCAACCAACTAGTACAGAGCTTTGCATGGAGTAGGCACGCAGTATTTGCTGACTGAATTGATAGGTCAATGAGAAAAGAAAAACCGAGGGAGTGTGGTTTTCTCAGAAACAAGAACACTGGGATCAGAGATGAACTTGCATTTGGTAGGGCCTGGTGGCAGGCAATTGCTAAAGTAGCTGTTTTCTGGTGTTTCTGTTTTCTGATGCTAATAATTTATACAAATGGCAAAAACGGGATAATCTTTTCTGCTGGTCATCTAATGCCTGAAGGGGACAGAGAAACCATGAGTCACTTGCCATATCACCTTTGAGAGAGGGTGGCTCATCTGCCACACTGGTCCTTGGAGGCACTCCTGGTACCTCACCAGGATGCCCCGTTCTCCTGGCAACATTCATACTGGCTTGCGGAAGCCCATTATTGGGGCTTGGCTAGCCATCTTGTCAACCTTGCTTGTGGAGAAAGGAAGATATCATGAGAAGCACTTCAGATCAGGAATCATAAGCACTAAGCCCTCAGCCAATGGTTTGTCACCCTGAGAGGGTTCAGGAGTCTGGCTCTCAGTGACCACATCTATAAAATATAGTCATCTTTGCCTTGCAGATCATGGAGGTGTTAAACAAGTGGAATCACATTCAGGGAGATGTCATCTGGAACTCCTTCTGTTGTAAAAGACAGAACCCAACTCAAACTGGCTTCAGTGAAAGGGGACTTTATTGGCTCATGCTACAGAGCAGTTCAGGGGTAGATCCTGTTTCAGGTATGGCTGGCTCAAATGTAGCATCACCATCTGGTTTCTCTCCACCTCTTTCTGCAGTACTGACCTCATTCTCAGTCTTTAAATGGTGGCCCCCAGCAGGTCCAGAGTCTCATCCTCTCAAGTTCAAATCCAGCTTTCCAATAGCTAGTTTAGACCATGACTGGCTCAATTTGGGTCATGTGGCCAGAAGGATGCAATTACATTGGATATTCAGGCTGGTGTCTTGTATCAACCAGGCCCTGTGGCGAGGAAGCTTGGTCAGGCGTGGTTATGTGCTTCACTCTCAGAGCTGGGAAGAAGTAGGATGAGAGCTTATCTCATGGACCAAGAGTGAATGAGGAGTGGTTCCCCAAAAGATATTTGGGGTACTATTAACAGAGAAAAGGGAAGTGGACGCTAGGCTGCCAAAATGGTAAATGTACACTATGCTTGGGTATTTTGTCTCCTGTGATATAAAGCATGTATCACAGGTTCCCTCTTTGCTGTGCAGTCTTCTGTCATCACCCTAACAAGCTCCCGCAAGTGCCTGAGGTGAGGCCATCTCACCTTACAGTCATCTGTCTTCCTCCTCTGAACTTCTGCAGCCCGCAGGACCATATCACTCATCGGCAATGGGCTGTGTTGGTCATTAGTTATCTTTTTATGTATATGTTCTGTCTCTTCATCTATGTGGCAAGATCCTGGAGAGCAAGGATCATGTCTTATTTATCTTTGTGTCCCCCATAGCACTTTGCCTGGTGTTTGGGGCATGGCAGATAGTCCATAAATCTGCTGACAGTCAAACAACTAATTTATATGCTTCTGGAGCCACAGAGGTAGATGGTAGTTTGATTCAACTACAAAACTATAAAGAAAGAGAAAATCTGTGCTCTCCACACCATTTCAGAAAGATTGCAGATCTTTTCTGGAATAAAAAATGGTGCAGGGTCAAGATAAATATCCTCTCTATTTCCCATTCCTAGCTGCTGGTATCAATCTTATTTATAAAGGATTGGTTGAAGGGCCGGCCCCGTGGCGCACTCGGGAGAGTGCAGCGCTGGGAGCCCAGTGACGCTCCCGCCGCGGGTTCGAATCCTATATAGGACTGGCCCGTGCGCTCACTGGCTGAGCGCGGTGTGGGCGACACCAAGCCAAGGGTTGCCATCCCCTTACGGGTCACGAAAAAGACAAAAAAAAAAAAAAAAAAAAAAAAAAAAAA